>NC_056733.1:1769173712-1769347735 GCF_019279795.1 Protopterus annectens
GGCATGCTTACGCCTAATGGGCAGCCATTCCTGATACTGTAGGCATGTAATCTGATGTAATAGGCATCACAAGGGAATATCATAGTCCTCACTCCCACCCAGGGGTGTGTGTGTCAGATGCAAACACCAAATGCAGTGCATTTGCAAGTGTGGGAGCAAGCGGGTGTAAGCCTGTTTGGCCGCCAGTATGCGAGTATCACACTGGTGAAGCAATGTAGAGGCTAACTACTGTAACTGAAGGTTAGCATTGCTTAGCTCCATGCAAACCACGCACACCCGCTCACAACTGCTTTAAAGTGCCTTAATCACTCCGTATCCAATGGCCTTGTTCTGCCCAGCAACAAACTAAACGGCCTCTGCAAGGCTCGAAACCAGGACCCTGCACACCACAGCCAATGTGATTCATCACTAAACCATGGCAGATATACAGACATCGGATGTTATCACAAACATATCATCCAGCACAGTCATTCAGCAGTATAGGAAATGTATTCCATCATGTAGATGTATGTGTGTGTGTTTATGTCCAGATATAAATACATACATACATATATATATAGATATGTCAAGAACATCCCATGTGACAACAAAGCATTAAAAAGGAATGAAAATGGAAACACCAGCAACGCCTGTATTATAGGTTCATACGTTCATACTAGGCTATCTGCCCTAGGGCATTTATAAGCCTAGCCAGGGTGTGTTTGGCTTTCGGCACCCATTTTAAATTAATTTTGCTATGCCCTTTTTCGAGGTTAGTATACTGTGCCTCTGTCTAAGTGACACAGAAGTGATACCCGGGGTAAACCTACGATCCCCCATCCACTCATCAAGATTCCTCTTGAAGAGTGTCAATGAGGGACTCTGCCTAACTTGGACTGGGATTTTATTCCAGAGTGAAGGGAGCCTCTGGGTTATGAATCTGTCCCTCCAGCATGTCCTATTTATTTCAGTGCTGAGGTTCAAGTCTCTCGAGCGCGTAGCTCGATGGGATTTGGATTTTCTGAGGTGCAGCATGTCCATTAATTCCGGGTTGGACATGGCTTTATACGTCAGGCACAGTAGTGTTGTCCTATGTAATATCAAGACTCCCTCAGACAGACATGTCATTAATACACGCAAACATTTGTACATTGGCCAAATACATCACTCTGTGCATTTTATTTACATTAACACAACAGTTCCTGTCCAATCATTATGTGAGAACAGTACTCTTGCAAGGTGCTGTGTGCGACATCAACATTATGAAAAAGGTAAATGGGGTAACCATAGAGGGACCGGTAGTGTTGTGTGTACAATGGGGTCATCTGCATCATGTGTACCTGGAACCTTTAGGAGTCATGTGCATACCAGGATCGTGTGCCTGAGAGACAGGGGTGAGGACAACTGGAGTATGTTGTGATGCAAATTAAAAAGGTTACATGTGTCCAGTGGACACGTGTGTGAAATGGACAGCTATGTATGGGGCAAATGTTCTAGGAACAGATTGGCCTTTTGTTTCCATAAGGTGAGAGTGGGATGTGGGGGAAGGAGAGTAGGTATTCTCATGGAGTATAGGTTGGGTAGGATGAAAGACAGCATACAGTGTTTGTATATGACACGTGGGGGGATACACCTTGGATGGGGAAGGGTGTTCGGGAGTCACAAGCCCATGAGCCTCCAGATGAAAACAGTGGGACAGAGGTCCCCACCCATGGGCAGCCACCACTGCACCTAAGTAGCCGCAAAGGTGGCTGTGCTGGGGGCTGTCTAGGAGTGGCAGGCTCCGCCTCTAAATCTGACACTCTGCCCTCGAGCTGGCGTATCTGGCCTCAAAACCCCTTATTGAGCCCCCTACGCACCACATCCAGGACTGTACGACAGCGGACAAGTTCCTGTCTGGACCTGCTCCCAGGGGGGACAAGCCCCATCCTCAGTAGCAGTTCCACCACAAGGTGGTGCAGAGCCAACAGAGGTGGAGGTCCAAAGCTGGGCCCCAGATGTGTTGGTGCCCAGTGCCATGGCCAGCTGAAGTAGGACAGGAGGTTCCGCTGGGACCTCCAATCCCATACAGCCTATGATGTTGCAGTTTTAACACAGATATGGCTTAGTAATAGTCAACAGCATTCAGGATTACTTATAAATAACATGCATAGATATGACCATCAACCCAACACAACAGATGGCATACATTTGCAGAGGGAGCACAACAGATGCATATATACTGCATGACATCTGTACAAAATGTAGAAGACTTGTGACTGCAGCTATGAACAGTGGCCCATTATTGGCATGTCACTGTGAGAACCTCAGACAGTGGCTGTCATACCACTGTTTCATGTGACATATGTCCAATCAGGGATGCGATGGCAGTAACTCTTATCACTATCACCATGTACTGACTGCATTCCTCACACTGTGCTTCTTTGCAGTTCACAGATGTGTGTTCAGTGAATAACACAAGAAACAAATGGTTCCACACACTGACCAGTCCACAGATGGCCCTACAGATGGGGGTTCCCTCACAAACAGAGCACTGTCTTGTCAGTTTTAAAACATGCAGAATAGCCATTACCACACACAACTTGTTAAACTGGCAGTAGTCTCAATGAAGCATAGCTACACTTGCATGCTGTAGTCATGTCTGGCACATCACCCTCCAGTCTTTAGGCTATTTTCCACTGTGTATGTTGTTTGAGGAATATCCAGATATCATCTGTGATTCTGTTTACCAAACACCAGGTCCAGGTTCCACTCACAGCGACTGTCATGGGCAAACACCAACATGATTGTTCCTAGATATTGTACTGTGTTTCCATGCGATTGGCTATTGGAATGTCACCATAGCTGTTCCACGTGCAATCAGCTAGAGGAGGACTGCTATAGGTGCAGAGGCCATCACCTGATCATGACCATCACTTACAAAACACAAGCTGCTGCTGAGCAGGTGTACAACTCCACATCCACCAGAGAGTGTGTGGGAGGGACAGACAGAGGCAAAGTACATCAGAGAAGGGCTTGGAGACTAAAACCTAAGCATGGTCTGTCACACACCTACCAATACAGGGGTTCAAACCCCTGACTGACTAGCCATTACTATTACAAGTGCATGCAGTTACTCCATGTGGCACACAGCTGACATGTTGGTGTGCTGTAGGAACATATATGTGCGCTGGTGAGCGACATCTGCAACAGAAATATAGTAGACATACATTAGGTGTAGCACACATGGCTGTCCACATGAACAGATGTCATTGTCAACACAACCATACTCTCTCTACGGGACTCAGACACATTGCCACACTTTGCCAGGCTCACAAATACACTTCCTAACTACTTAGTTTGCCACACTGCAGTAATGCACAGGTGGTACATACACCACAGGGGGATATCCTGAGGTTCTATGGGGCTAGGGCATGCGAACGTGTCTGACATCAGTCGCTATGCCAGTGGGAGTTATACTGGGTGTGACTGTGGTTGGAAGCATCATACCCCACACACAGACGCAAGGTGCCAGTCTGACATGCATGTGTGCATTGCTTCATGGATGTGTAGTGGTTGGCTGTGCAAGATGGCTGTACAAGGCTGGGTGAGGGGTAATCCTTGGCATCATGCCACCGACAGTGGTGTGCAGTGTGGTTCAGGCAATGTCCCACACAGATGGGTATTGTTTGAACTGTCCTGTCATCCTGGTTACCATTGTGTATGGCCATTGCTTTGCAATGCATGCCATGTCTGTGTTTGATAGTCCTTGACATGGACATTGCCTGGGATGTGCATGTCCCACAATAATGTACAGTGACATGTACAAGTGTACCTGGTTTGGCTGGCACATGTATACACAGACTGTTATCATCAGATATGCCAATACTGGCCTGGTTTGGCAGAACCTGCTAATAGACAACAGGTTGACCCTGCACCTGCATTGATAACATGATACAGGTATTATCTGGTGTCAGTGGCATCTGTCCATATATGGCATGTGTGTAAGGCATTGTATGGCCTTTGTGGATCACATTTGATGGCACCACATATGTTGCAGGCATCCAGTGGGAAACATAGTGAAGGCACACTGTCTGCAATTATGTGCCTATTGTACTGCTGGACAGGGTGCCATGCCCTCTGCAATCACACCATGCCTACTATCTGTCATTAATGTGCAGGGTACTAGCAACATAGCGGGATATTCTAGGCAAGTGTGTTTGGGTATGACACGGGTTCAGAACGTATTCCGGGTAATAGTAGGGTTGCATACTTTGTTCACAAGGCCTTTTGCCAGATGTAGGGGTATGACTTGCCAACACAGTCCCTTGGCTGATTGACATCTGTACTCCTCGTTAGGTGGACATTGTGACATATAATATGGACACCATATAGGAAAACTACAAAAACCGCTCCCCAACATGTCCAGTGGTTAGATACTCACAGCCACCTTCCACACAGGCTCTGACTGTCAAACACACACACACACACACACACACACACACACACACACACACACACACACACACACACACACACACACACCTGCCATGTCTTAGAATAGAACCCCTACCTAACTAGTTTAGTTTAGCACACTACAGCTTTACGCAGTTACAGCATGCACTACGGAGATTACTGAGTTACAGCAGTCCCAGAGGTGTATTTCTAGGTGGGTGACATCAGCAAGATTGCCAAAGGTGAGTGTGTCAATTGCAAGAGTGTGCATACTCTAAAAAGCATTGTTTCTTTCTCAGACAGACAGACACACACACACACACACACACACACACACACACACACACACACACACACAGTTGGCCTGTCTGGTATTAGAGCACCTACCAAACCAGTTTATCACACTACAGCATTACACAGTTACAGCACGTGCCACAGAGATTACTGGGTTGCAGCAGTCCCAGAAGTGTATTCGTAGGTGGGTGACATCAGCAGGTTTGCCAAAGAAGGGCATTTTAAGTGTACTGCGAGTTGTACATGTCTGTTACCTGCATGTACCCGCTGCCTACTGTCACAAAAAAACATTTACACCCGCTTACAACTGCTTAAAAGTGTCTTATTCAGTCCTAATTGACAGTATCAACAAGGCTTGCAGGTCTTGAACCCTGGACTATGCACACTGAGGTCATTGGACTTACCACTAAGCCATCTGGGTTGTATACATGTTTCATGGGTTTTATAATGCACATCTTACTGCAGGTATTCCACAGTACTGAAAACAAATGGGACAGTCACTTTGTGTACATATGTACAGTACCCTTGAATGTACTGTACTCTGTGAAACAAAGACAAGTCTACATCTGTACAATTGTCATAACTACATATATTACACCTACGGGATGTGTTCACACACAAACACACACACATATATATATATATATATATATATATATATATATATATATATATATATATACACACACACACAGATACAGCTATATATATATATATATATATATATATATATATATATATATATACATATATATATATATATATATATATATATATATATATATATATATATATATATATATATATATATATATATATATATATATATATATATATATATATACACACACATGTCTGAACACCCTTTGTGACACAGAAGGGTTCCAAAGGAACTGACGTGTACACAAAACAGAGACATTGCTTGTTTTATAACATTTAAATCTTGATCAGTTCACCAGAGAAGGGATGGTTGTTGTGTATGTGGAGTTTGGGATGGGGAATGATGGCTAATGTAATCTACCCTGGGGATTGTGGCCGGCGACCACTTCTGTGTCACTGCTCGACAGTGGCACAGGAAAAGAACATACCCAACTGTAGTCATTCTTGACTGTGTGTTCTTTACCATTCCTAACTATGTAATACTTTGTAGACACCAGTCACCACAGATGGCTACCCTGGTATGCAGCATGTTAAAAGACATTACACATGTGTATGCCTGGCTACAGGGTAGTCGCACACACAAACACGCACACACTTGCCAGTATTGTGCATGCACGTCTTGCCTATGTAAAGGTTACTAGTACATTGGTATGCAGTTGGGGTATGTGCCACAGAACACATACAATTACACTTACTCTGATTCCACTTCTGAGCTGGGTGACAGGACTGATTACTTGCAGTGAGGAGGGGGGAAAAGAGACGTTTAGCAGTTGACAAGGATAAAAGCCAGTGCAAAAGGTGTATCTCTTTGGAATGCAGTAAAACCAGCTATCATGGCAGGATGCAGACACAAAGACACACACACAACCACACTCAGCCATTTGCTGACACACACACACACACACACACACACACACACACACACACACACACACACAGTTGCCAGTGGTGGGATCAGAACTCCTGCCTATCTACAGATCACTATTACAGTACTACGCAGTTACGAGATGCGCCACAGCGATTACACATTCCAAGGCAGTCAGAATGCCCTTCTAAGATTGAGGACAACAGGGATACTGACAGTCATGATGTACATAGCTGTAAACCTGTATGTTTAAAGTAGGTGTCACTTACAACCTGTATGCACAACAAGACACATCATCTGCAGGTAGTACATAGGTAGGCCTGAGAGGTATAGTTGTAGCATAACAAGAACCTGAACTGGATTATGCCCATCTGTGGAATGGACAACTACTATCACTATACAGGTTTACAATGGTCATGCTCATACACATAGAATCACAGAACTTGTTTGGATGCACTGACTCAAATTACACAAGGTGGCAGTGGGTACGCTCATACACTTAGTAGCACAGGGCTGTTTGGGATGCACTCCGATTCTAACCACAGAAGGCCACAGTGTGCATGCTCATACACTTACATGTACAGAACATGCTGTAATGGACTCCTATTGTAAACACACAGGTTTACAGCTATGTACATCTTACCTGACCGTATGTATGCACATCATACTGGTTTACTACCAGATACCTGTATGTGGCCCATAAATTATATATCTATGTCTGTGCTGTGTGATACACATGCATACATGTACATGAAGTACTGACATATATATGTTAAGTATACACAATCATGCATGTGTGGACGTGGCAGACAATAGATTAACTGGGACACACAGGCGGATGCTCCCTACAGCATGTCACACACCTTGCTGCCCTGAAAGGCATACATTGATAGCAGGTTGTGGACAGTGGCATTATACTTGGAACAGTGGCATGTGCAAGCATAATGTTTGAGACACATTGTGTAATGGTACTGAGGTGCAGGTGTCAAGATGACCTCTCCTGGCACTGTTAGTAGTTGTCATTATTAGCAGGACTGCTACACTAAGTATATCTCACATGTGTTATATATACACAATGTCTGCTGCTGTCCATCACCTTACATGTGGCATTTGCTACCAAGCACATTACTGCCACTCGCAGTGATGTCATGGTATTTGAGTGGCAACTGCTAGACCAAAACAATGAGCCAATGTCCTGCTGTTAATTTGACGTTGTCCAGTGTCTGTCATTCCGGGCTGTCATGACTAAACGACAAGCCTTCGACACAGAGTACATGCTTCCATGTTTCAAGTGAGTGTGGATAATACCTAGGTCACATTTAACCATATAGTCGCATTCCAAGGCAAATGTCATACACACAGTAACACCCTGACACCTGCAAGACAATTGCATTGGATGCTTATGCTAACCAGTGCGAGATGTGTGGCTTTTGTAATCCATTTGCTCAATGTAGAACCTACAATGGGAATACTGACATCTGTACAGTGAGGAACACCTTGCTGAAGGCTCTGTAGTGCACAATTGCACTACCACCATGTAACTCGGATCCAGACATGTGGGCCATAACTGTGGTATGGACCATTCCAGGTGGTGGTGTCCACATATTCATAAAGGCTACTCGCATGTAAAGACCCTACTCCAACATAACTCATCACAGATTAGTCAGGTACAGGTGACAGTGGCAAATGCTGCATTCTAGGTTATATCCTCATATACATCCACCACCTTGTCCCCAGACTACCAACACACATCCATATGTGGTATGGCATAGTATGGTAGACCACCAGATAACTTTCAATTGGTGGACTGTACCTAGGCCTACATCAACTGTGCAAAGTACCCATGTACAGACACAGCTGCAATAATGTGTTATGCAATGCAATAATACCACTGTTTGTAACCATCTCAGTTGTACACATACCAGGGTCTCTCAGATGTTGTCAGCATTAACACAGTCAACTGTTGCTGTACACCAGTAAACAACACTCTTATGGTTGGATATGACCTAACTGTACCTGCCCTGGATATGTACATCCCACACTCATACAACATAAATGACATTACCATAACTTTCGTTATCCTTTCTACATACAGGTGGCTACAGTCATTACACACATGCACATGGCAGATAGCATGCTAACAGTACATAAGGTTTGTTATCTATGTTAACAGAGGTAATATTTCCTCTCTACTGGTCACCCATGACACCTATCATATCATACAACAACCCATGTGGCATGTATGTCATTAGACATGTCCACCTAATGCAATGCCTACAAACATACCCAAATAACAGGATCGTAGGACCTACACAAGGCCTGTATTGACAGACTCTGGGAAATCCAACTCTGCTCTATATGTTCCTGAGTAGTCACAGGTGATATGTTCATGACCTGTACAGCCATGTGTGCCCACAGCTCCTACATATACCCCATGTCAACAATTGCAAGCCATGCATGCTGTGTGCTGTCTGGACATTAGCCTTAGTACCACAATAGCCAGTACGTACTGGAGTGAGATGTTTACAAGCCACAGACCTCGCACATGCTTGAATGAGTGCACTGCCTAGCTCTAACAGAACACATTGCTGGCACTCTTCCAGTAAACATGAGGTGTGTGTGGCAAATATGATGTGCTCACTGCTGACCATTACAGTGCCCTGGCTTCACCATGGCACTGTCAAGTAACAGTTTGTAGGAGCATGACCTGGAATAATGCTGTGTGTGTCTTGCTGATATGTGCTGTTGTCATATATGGACACTTGGCTACTCAGTGAAGGTGGTTGTTTCCTACCAGTACATGAATACAACATCCATTATGGTGTAATGCTCGGCTATGTTTCACACACAGCATGGGGAAGGTGTGGAATGTATCCTCTTGACCAGCTAGTCCACTTACTGATGTAGACCGCATATGTGTACATGTATTGATGTTTGTTTAGATTCCATGCGTGTGCAGTGTCTGATGTTTGCCGGTGACTGTTGTCTTAGTACATCATGCTGTTGCAATACAGCCTCAACATTGCCAACTGTATATGGTGATATGCTCAAAGTACAGTAAGCTGTACATGAGGTATGGACAGATGTTTGGACATGACTACTAAGTGGTGGGGCTACTTTGCAGATGAATGATTACTGAGGACAGCTCACTAGTGTGTTACAACCATTCCTACAATAACCTGTGTAACTGTTAAGGTCTGGTTTTCTTAACTGAAGTGGAAGACAGACAATGTAGAATGCAGTAAGGGTGACACTGAAGGCAAACCTCTTGACACCTGTAACAGTAATACCTCCCATGTGCATATATATCAGCACAGTTGGCAAAGGAAAGAGTCAGCACGCTTTGTAGCGAATGCGATAGTGCTGTACTTCTGTAATACCTATCATGAGATAGGCAGGTGTTTGATTCACAGTACTGGCACGTGTGTGTGTGTGTGTGTGTGTGTGTGTGTGTGTGTGTGTGTGTGTGTGTGTGTGTGTGTCCCCATATATGTCATGTATGGTTGGGAGTACATCCCACATGTTTTTCACTCTCCTGAACACTGTTGTTGACATCAGTACAGAGTGAAGTGTAGAAAGAAAGGCATAGGCAGGTGGTTGAACCTCACACATGTCAAGTATCTGTATGTGTGTGATATAGGTGTATCTCTCTGTGAATGCCACAGATTGAGTGTGTGTGTGTGTGTGTGTGTGTGTGTGTGTGTGTGTGTGTGTGTGTGTGTGTGTGTGTGTGTGTGTGTGTGTGTGTGTGTGTGTGTGTGTGTATGGCTGTCCAGTCCCTGGAATGAGGCTGTATTTAACCATAGTGAAATGTTAATTCCCCCTCCTCCCATCCACTCAATGCAATCTAGTATCCCTGTTGATATCATTAATCTTAGATGGGCATTCTAACATGTACACCCTGGGGTGCGACTTGCTGTTATATAGCCTACTGATGAATCCCCCTCCCCACATACACTCACTGCACTGTAGTATCCCTGTTGATGTCCTCTATCTTAGGCCATTCCAACTACCTGTACATGTGTAATCTCTGTGGCGCGTCTTGTAATTGCGTAGTACTATAATGATTTGCACATAGGTGGGGGTTCTCATCCGAACACTGGCAACTGTGTGTGTGTGTATGTTAGAGTGTGTGTTACTGTGTCTATGAATCCCCGAGTGTGTGGGTGTGTCTGTGTTTGGATCCTGTCATGGTAGTGGGTATTACTGCTTCCCAATGAGAAGCCACTATTTCCACTGGCCTTTACCCTTGTCATCCGCTATACCACTCTTTTTTACCTCCTCCTCGCTCCAGGTAACTATACCTGTGATGCCACCCACTATGGATGTGATGGCTCTGAACACAGTAGCTTACTACACAGCTATCATGCTCTTGGATCATTAGAACAGTAAACATAATTGAAACATGAGAGATTATAACTGTGATGTGGAAGCTTCAAAGTGCATGCAGGTATTGTTATGCAGACCTGTGAGTAGTCAACATGTACATATGGGACACTAACTGCAAACACTGACATCCCCCGGCACATGCAACTACACCTGAAAGAGGAAGGCAGAACATCAAGATCAACATGTTGTTAGTGTTGTTACACATGATACATATGTCAAATGTACAAAATGCATTCTAAAACTGCAATACATGGTATGTCTGCTGCCTTTCAACACTACTCAACAATATTAATCTACAATTGTCTACTTAGTATGTTCACCCTGTGCATCAGACCATATGAGCATGTCCCTGCACCGATGGTGTGGATGACAGGGATACAACACAGGTATCATCTGCACAGGGTGATGTTTGCTAGAGGCCTAGGCTGCACCATTAGATGACATCATGTGTGTGTCGGCTGCACCATTAGATGACATCATGTGTGTGTCTTAGGGCATGTGATATCATTGGGAATGTGTGAATGTTATGCGTGTGTGTGTTGAGGTGCCCTACATTTGTTTCTGGTGTGTGTGTGCATGCACACCGGTATGGCATGTGGCTGGCTACACAGGGGTATTATTGACAGCTGCAGACTGTACAAGGCAGGTTCACAGTGTCCGGCCACGTGACCTGCCAGGGGTTGCACGGGCACTACCAGGCAGAGGTCCAGATTGGGTACTGCCTGATGACACACGTCCACTGCACTTGTGTCCCTGTTGGGACTATCCAGGACCACGTGCACGTGGCCTGCTGTGTCCTGGTGTGGACTGCACAGCACCAGCTGCGCTGCTGCTGCTACCGCCACTATGGGAGTGGGCATGTGCAGTAGCATGTTCACGTAGACCTTCAACAGGTGATGTTGCTGACCTACGTCCACGTGCCCGATGCCTCATTCCCACCAGATGTTCCGGCATAGACATTCCATGCTCGAGGATTGACCTACCATGGTCAAGGACTCCCACCATGTCACCCAATCGTCTATCCAAAACATCTGCAAGATGATGGTGAGCATTTGCAATTGCCTGGATGTTGTCAGTTAATGAACGGACAGCAGACCTCTGAAGCCTCAGACCTTCTCTGTTGTGCCATTCAGCACATGCCTGTGCCTCCATTATAGCCCAAAACATGTGTCTGGTGACTCCAGCTGATGTGCTTTGTCTCGCAGGGGCATGTTGGCCAGTGGTCATCCTATGAGCAGCACTGGGCACATGCCTGTGTGGGACATCACCAGTCAGTTGACTGGGATCATGGTGTGCAGGCACACCTTCCATAGTCTCCACACTTCCCTGTTCCATGCTACCACCTGCCAACTGTCCTTCCTCTATGGCCAGTGGTGATGGGGTATGTGTAGGCAGGGGAACTGTGTGCGAGATAGAGGGGGGTACAGGTGGAATGGCAACCAATGGCACAGATTCAGCCCCTGAGAACCCTGCCCCTGTCTCAATCATACTTTCATCATCACTGCTAGAGTCTGTGGGGACACTTAACATCAGGTGGACCACAGGAGGGCAACACACCTACTTCAACACCTGTGAGAGGAAGACGAGAACTGTACATTACACGTTATACCACACAGACGCACACAGACACATGCTATGGCACCCAACGGCATGCAACATGCAGGTGATATGGCAGATGGCATTCAGCTTAGACAATTATAGTGGTAGTTGTCATACATCCCTGAGTTGCACACAACAGCATGCATGTGTTATAGCAGATGGCATGCACCTTACACAATTATAGTGGTGGTTAGCATACATACCTGTATTGCACCATTTGTGTTAGTAGCTTATGCCCCATACCTGCAGCACAATGCATGCACTATGCACCATTGCACCACACTGCCATGGTGTGTGCAACATACAACACATGTTAACAGACCATCGCTCATCTTTGTACATCTGCCACTGATGCTTTGTGTTGGCCACTGCCCCTGTGTGTGTGTCAGGACATGAGCAGAAGGGTATGTCGACTGAATACTATGTTTGCCTGGGCCCTAGCTTGCATATCTCCCCCAAAGCAGTGCATGTCTGTTCAACATTATTCCGTCTACCCCTGAGCTGAGTCTACAGACATTGTGCATGTGGCTGTACACACGTTTGACATGGCTGTCCCTACTTTGCAATGGTGCCACAGACCAGCACAGATTTACAGTACACTGGCCTGATGTGTGGCGTATGACCTTGCCAATCGCATGTAGTATGACAGGTCTTCTGCTGATGTGTTGAATGACATGCATATATGTGTAATACAATGGTGTCCTTTCCAATCTACAGTACGGTAATGGTATCCTAATGCAGAGACGTGTTATGCTAACATGGGCCTTCAGCTGACCCAATGTTGTCTGTCCACCCTACAAATATGCAGTATCATACTGCACATTGAGCTGATGTGCATAGCCATTGCAGGGCATCATGTGGCTTCACTGTTGCTATACAGTGTGAGTTACTGACACAGTTCATAGCCATGACTGTGTTCACATACAATACATATCTAATGTGGAATGTGACCCACGTCATTGAGGTGTATACACAGTAAACCCCAATGTGGAATGTGTGCACAGATCACAGAAGGGTATACGGATGACACCCCTGCACATCTGCAACCATATTACTGAAGCCTGGCAACTATGCCCATGCATGGCTAACCTAGCAGTACTCTGTCCCACATGCCATCTGTGTACCTCACACACATGAGGAGCAGGCATGACGGTGATGTCCGACACCAGCAAGGCAAATGTACTGTATCTGTGGTCTGATGTGGTTGTATGTGTATGTTGTGCAACACATGTATGTATTTGGATACTGTATAGGTGAATGCTTTCATGTTGTGACGCACTCAAGATGTTCAAGACATGTTAAGTGGTGGTTTCATGTTATGCCTACACAAGCTGTGCACAGGCCTGTATGATATTTAGTGTTTCACATCTGCAATATCACCATTACACAAAGGCCATAGTTGTATTATGTCAAGCCAATGTACAACAGGGTGTACACACATGTACATCACTTCTACTGTGTGTTGCTTCATGTCTCTGACCATCCTCCATGGCCATGTGTGCACATGTTCTGTCCAATGGTTGTGATGGCCATCTATTTCATATGTCAGTGTTATCCCATATGACATACACCCATAGATGTCGTATGCTCCACTGAGGACTGGGTTATGCAGACAAAGGGTGGTATGTATGGGATGTGAGACATGTTTTGCAGGATAGTTGAGCAGTGTTGCAGTCAGCCCACTACATGTCATGGACATGTCAGATAGCACATGACATTGTGTGACATTTATAGCAAGGGTATAATCCACAAGGGTGTATCCTGTGGGCCGATCATACTCCAGCTCCAACACATTTGTATTCCCAACATGTGTAATGCTAATATGTAGTACCTGTCCCTACAGTGAAATGCACCTTCACCATTGTATTCACAGTTGTCCACACATCTGACAATGACAGTTTGGAAGGTTTAGTGTAGGTGTTTCATATAGTCTTCAATTGTTTCACATGGGTAACCACTGTGATGCATTGAAGGTCTGACCAGTGTCTATTAACAGGACCACCATACATTATATGTACGTGTGTTATGGCATATAGCATGCAATTAATTTGATCTGTGCATTATCAGGCCTGGTAAATAATAACAATCTCACCTGGCACAGGCTGCTGTCGCTGCAAAATGCCAGAGGTACCTTAACAGAAGTGTCACAGCAGTAAGATCATTATCCTCACCTGTGTGATAGCTACAGGGTGCAATGTCCATATTAGCACATAAACCAGTACAATACACTATACTGTGGAGTATGCACATCTCTGCATACATAGAGTAGCAGACTATAATATGTGGCATGTGTGCATACATGCCTTGCATATGATGATACATTACATATTGTACAGTAACACAATATAGTTGTGTTATATGTGCAGTACTGACTTACCAGGCAACTCCAGGCTCGGTGGTTGAGACACCCACCTCCACAGTACCAGCTAAAGCTTGTGGATGAAGGTCTGTAGGTGTCCCCAGGTTGGCCAGTAGCTCCTCATTACATGCGAGTGGAGGCTGGGTGAGTGGCACCTCACCTGTTGCACTTTGTTCCCTGGCGATTGCATTAGCATGCCGTTTCGCCCATCTTATGAGGTTGGTGCAGTGTCAGCGCACCTGCTGATAGGTGAGATTGAGACCGCCAACAACATTTATCCTCCTGTGGAGTTGCTCCCACAGGGCATCCTGCTGCTGTGCATCCTGTGGCACATGGCTGAAGAGTGTTGAATGGTTGTCGACGAGGTATGGGATGAGGATCTCGTCCTCCAAGCGGGTGTATGCTGGCAGCTTGCTACGCGGTATACCTGGAAGACATAATGATGGAGACAGGTCACAGTAACTCAGAGAAGTACAGAAGTACAGCTGAACATACATGTGTATCACATTTATTAAGATTACAAATAAGTCTTTGCAAATCTACATGACACACCACTGACATGTTTAAGTCACACACATTTGACACTTACTGGTGATGTGATGTTATCACCATATATGTGTGTGTCATGTGATGATATTGCTCATACTCCATGTGGATGTTGTCTTGACATGGGGTGGGCATGTCTGTTTGCCTGTACTGGTGTCTTTACCTATCAGCACATACCTGGATGTGTTGAAATTAATGCATTTGACCTTAATGCTGTGTATATGTCACATATATAGTCATACATAGCCTTTAGGGACGTGACCTGTGACCCTGCAGACTTGCTCACAGAATGTTTTACATGTGTGTGTTTTGCCATGTACATCTACATGGCACTGTACAGCTGTGTAGCATCCTGCCATGTATTGCCTGTGTTGCACATGTGAAACACATGGGACAATAGCTAGCCTGATGGTATTTGCAGGGTTGAATATCAACTATAGCATGTATGGTCATAGTGAACTAGTAGGCTATATGCCCTGGGCCATTTATGAGCCTAGGCAGACAGGTTACCTAGCTGTAGGCAACAGACAGGTAAGTTTCAGTGGCCAGTTCAAGCAGTGCCACAGACCTGATCCACAGGGTTACTGATATATTTGGCATGCGGTCATCACACCATGTCACAAAGAGGGGAGATGTGCAGCTTTGCTGGACAGGGATGCATAGTATGGCAAGAGTATGTCAAGTGTATGGGACAGAGATCTGTCAGGCATGTTGTGATACTTGTACTAGAAAGATGGATGTCCAAGAAGTATGTGTTTATTTGGGATCAGGTTGTGTTAAGTGTAGCATGTCCAACATCTCCGGGTTGGACATTGCTTTATTCAGGGTAGGCTGCATGCTACATAGTGGAGCTAGGGATTGGGAAGGGCAGTGTAGGCCATCTACACATGGGCAATAACCCTTAAAGGAAATACGTGATCTATTATGGGTCACATGAGTGTTTAGTATGGCTGAACAATTATCTCTATATTCACAGATGGCACCCTGTCATGATTAGGGGTGCCACATACGACTACCTGACTGGTGTGGTGAAGTAACTATCAAAGGAAAGACTACTGTCCAGCCGCATCCCATACACACACAGTTGCCATTACATTGACTGCTGCCTAGGTGGTAGTTCATGGGTATAGGGTTTTTAGCATAGGGGATGACAATGCAATACTTAGCTGTCAGATTTTGGCCATACGTTACACACCACACATCTGACACACAAAGGCCGTTCTGTATGTTGAATGCAGCACACATTGAGTCAACTATTGCTCCTAATCCTAATTCATAGTCATTTGCAAACATCAATAAGCAGATGCCTTCTGTGTTAGTCTGTGTGGTATAGATAACAAAGAGGGGGAGTACCAGGAATTAACCCTGTATTACTGTAGCTGGCACTGGTTTGATGTGTGTGTATTAGACACCTTCTGTAGTGTTGGTCCTAACAGCAGTCCAGTTGCCAACCACTCCTGTGACATAGGAATGTACACCTAGTTTACTGAGTGTAGCTGGAACACAGTATGGGTGATGGTGTCCTAAGACCTGGCAAGGTCATGATATGCTGTGTGAATCAACCTTACTGTCATCTACATCTGTACTGAGTACATCAAATACGTTGATCATGGTTCATGGTCTTACAGACCAGACTCGGCAGGGTAGTAGTGCACTATTTCCCATTATCAATGGTGTCTCCCCCTTTGTGGGGTGTGATAACTGTTGCTGTGCACCATTCAGTGTGTACACAGCCTGACATGGAGCTATGATTGAACATGATGTGTATGTGGAGAGCTGATTGTTCTTAAATTTGTGTAGGATGCACCCTGGGATGTTGACAGGTCCCATGAAAGCTGTATGTATGGCTTTAGAGAGTGCAGCTTGTACCTGCAAAGTTATTACAGGGGCTCTGTTGTACATGGATATATAACTATGTGTACCTGTTGGGGGGGGGTGGGCATGGGTGTAGGTTCTCCAAGACCCTAACTGGATGAACAGGTGCTATTTCTGTAGGTGCAGTACTTCCCATGCCATAGTGCTGTGCAGCACAGCAGGTCTTGTCATTGCCATTACGATTAATGACACAGCTATAGAATGCTCTGTGGTTGGCCTCATAGTATGTGGCTGATTAGTTTCACAGTAGCTTTGTGTGGTTTTATATGGTGTATCTGCATCTTACTGAGGCTGACCAGGGATCACCTACACTCGTGTGTTCACTCTTGCAACAGTTACTACATTCTGTGGTACAGTTTAATGCATGGTACCACCAGTTTGCCTTCTTGTTTGTGTTTGGTTGAATCTTGGTTCTGTTTCAATGGCACAATCACTGCACGTATGTAACTGCTTAAGGTTCATTTGTATAGGATTCAGCATTTGCACATGCATTGTCCATCTGCATGGGTGCCATGACAGTCACCACTTTGCTCTTAGGAAGCATAACATTGGCTTTGGAGACTGACTATGTGTAGCATACTTTTAGCCCTGTTTGTGTGACTATTGTGATCAAGGTCATTGGGGTTGATGGAATCCAACATGCATTGAACACAGGTGTTGGTACATGAGGAGTCTTCCCAGTTCATAATGGAATAGTTGAGAGTAGCCATTATTATGGTTTTCTGTCTCAAACCTAATCTTCCCCATTACAGCACATTATGACAGTTGGGAAGTCCGCGGCATGGTGGGTGATCTGTCGCAAGGTGCAATTTGAATTCCACTTTGGCACAAATGTAGTTGCTCAGCTTAATGCTTTTGAAGTATGCAAGTGCAACTAGCGTGGGAATGTACATATCCTTCAGGAATAATGGACACACCTACGGCCCGTGTGTTCCAGTAAAGGATAATGAGCAAGAGGTGTAGACTGCCCATGTCATGGTCATGCAGGTGCGCTCTCCAGAGCATTGAAACATGTCTCAGCCACTGCACAGATATGCTCTCCATGTTAGGGATTGACATATGTGTGTCCATATAGTGTTTCTGACATGTATCATTGTGTAGCGAGACACGCAGTTCATTGCTTGGCTGTCCCTGTAACAGCAGTGGACCTTCACTTGAACTGTGCATGATGAAGGCACTATAGGGGAAGCATGAGCCCTAGGCAGTATCCAGATTCCCAGGGGTGACAGGTGCAGGTCCTGTCTGGCAAAGCATCATGGTCTGTCAACCATGTTATCCTAGGCAGACGGATACTTGATACCCTTTGACTTGCACCACTACAGTAGACAATTGTGGAATACAGTCCTTTTGTCCGTGTACTGCAGTATCATTCTGGCCAATGGCAGAATGCTACCCAGGCCTTGGGACATACCTGCATGGGCTACAAGACTTGACAGTTCCTACATGTGTTTCCATGCAGTCCAGGCTACTGCATCACAGGTCCTGCACAACAACATGGAATATACCAAAGCCATGTGTATAGTTCAAAAGGTGGTCTGAGTGTATGGGTATGTGGCTAATCATGGCAGACAGGCAGCTGACAGTATGTATGCCCTTGTATAGGTTGGTGTGTAACATAGTGCTAGAGTTTGCATTCACAAATGAGTACTGTTGGGCATGTTTCTGGCCACATGTTCTGAGGTGTGGCAAAATTATGCAAACTATGTCATACAGTTTGTGTATTTCATTGTCTGTCTCTTCCAGCTTGGGAGGTCACTTGTTTGGCCAGATACTTGGAAGCTTCTGTGAATGTGTGTGATTTCTGGTAGTGTGTGTGTGTGTGTCCTTACTGTGTTCTGGTAAGGGTAAGTGTTGGTTGTGATGATGAGATGCATGTGTTAACCTACACCTCATGATTGCCCAGTCCAGTCATGGCTGCAGACTGGACTGCCTTCCAGCATATCCCTGTAGCTGCATCCCAGACAATGTGTGGGGTGTGGTGTTAGGTGGGTTTGGCAGCGTACATGGCATAGAGATTACATTCCCCCAGGATGGCCACATACACAAAGCTGACATTAGTAAACACCAGTAGCTGACTAGTGGACATGCCTGTATGAGCATTCAGTACTACAAGTACCAAGTACTGTATTTAGTTTACTTATTGCTTATGAAGATGTTTTAGACAGTGATGCTCACATGTAAATATTTGTGTTATGGACATGACAACACTGGCTATTATGGAAACATTGCAGCTAGGAGCACATCACATACTGATAGTTGATTACAGATGATGCAAGTGTCTACAGGTCTGTTTCCTTCTCTGGGTATATACTCACATATCCACCAGGACCATGAACTCTGTTGGGCACAGACACCCACTCCCCAAACAGAGTCATGTATCAATAGACTCTGATGCCACTATCAACATGATCAGGATATAATCAGATAGTGTAAGCCATCACCTATGAAGCGGCTATTACACATGGGCAGCAGTCTCCTACATCTTACACTCCTACTGCAGATGTTACACTGTGGTTAAAGATGATATGCAGCCTGTTTCATTACCAGTACTGTGCGCTACCTTACATACAGTATGTGCAAGTGGCTGTTAGGTTGGCAGTGAGAGGTTAGGCTACACAAACCTGGTAGTTCAACCAGTGTGTCTCTACTCTCAATATCTACTCTATGTAGGTGTGCACATAGCCATTTGGCCCAGCCCTGTAGTAAGGGTCACTACACATTTGCATAACATGTACACATGCACAGCTGTTATTGCTTGTAAATGATACTAGAGAGGTGGATATTACATGTGTTATGTGCATGGATAGTTACCTAGCTCTTCCAATTATCTTTGCTATGCTGCTAAACTGTCAGATGAATACAAGTGATATGTATCCTGTTATTGAGTATTGTAATTGCCAATAGACATAACTACTGTTTGCATAACATAACAGAAATGCTGTGTAGAATGGAATACAGATCTGCCTAAAATACTGTACATTACACAGTTATTGGCACAATATCCCACAACATAAGCCATATTTTGCACAGTAAGCCCACCTTTGACATGTTCATCTTACTTATACACCCATACATATGTCGACTGTTACACTATATCGACATATACTATCCCCTGTTATAGCACATCTTTGTTGGACCAATCCTGACACTGACAGTGGCTGGAAGCGAATTGGGAGAGTTCCAAGCCCATATCATCCCTTGTGGTGTATGAGAAGTTTGCCTTGTGACCTACAGCAGTACACACATAGAATACTACAAGCATTACTACTGCTCAACAATACATTACTACAAGATAGCTATTTCCACTATATGCATTGATTACACTGTAATTCTTACAGTGCATATACTACATACACAAACATACTACATGTTATACATACCGTCTTATTAATCGGAGACGTTGTTAAGTAGTGTACTACTCGTTTTCGTTTATTTCCATGTTTTGTACTGTCCTACAGGTAGATACAGATGGTTTGAATGTGTGACAAGGCAACCTTTTATAGTTAGAGATCAGTAACGTGCTATCCCGATGACAAATTGGTGTTCCTAAGCAGCTAATTACATGCACATCAGCTGCGCTGCTACTGCCTTAGCCAATACCATGGCTACAGTGGAGTATAACTGAGTACTCCACTTGGGCGTTGTCCCTTTGCCTTACTTGTGAGGAATACAGCTTGAAAGTGTTGTTTGAAATCTATTGCAACAGCTGTATGGAGACTAACAGTAATATATTGTGTGTAATGCCTAGAGGATTTGGTCTAAATGTGAGTACTGCTGTTATATTTCTGAACATTGCTACTTGTGCAGGGTTTGTCTGTACCTAATACTTCTGCATATGTTTCAGTCTGGCCAGGATTGATTGAGACCATAATACCGAAAGTTCATTTTACCGAAAGCCCATATGACCAAAAACTCATTTGACCGAAAACCAGCACTGGCAGGTATATGCCCATTTCCCCACTGTAGCGTGACCCTGGAGTGAGAATATTAAGTTGGGGGGGTGTGGGGGGCATAGCCCCCCACATAATTGCAGTTTATGTACTATTATATTCATGTGTATCCATTAAAAATACATGAAAACTTATAACATCAGTACAAGGTTGTTGCAAAATTTGGGGGGGCTACGCCACACCCCCCAACTTAATATTCTCACTCCAGGGTCGCGCTACAGTGGGGAAATGGGCATATACCTTCCAGTGCTGGTTTTCGGTCAAATGAGTTTTCGGTCATATGGGCTTTCGGTAAAATTAACTTTCGGTCATATGGGCTTTCGGTAAAATTAACTTTCGGTATTATGGTCTCAGTCAAATGGGTTTTGGTCATATGAACTTTCGGTCATATGTAGTGGACCCATATATATATATATATATATATATATATATATATATATATATATGTATAGGTAGGTACTAGGCTATCGGCCTAAGGGCCTACATAAGCCTAGCCAACAAGGTTCCCTGGTGTACGCCACCCAAGAAAGTTATTTTCCTGTGCCACTGTTGAACAGAGACACAGAAGTGATCCCCGGGGTGTATTTCCTATTTCCCATCCACTCCTCAAGATTTTTCTTGAAGAGTGCTAATGAAGGACTTGCTTGACATAGATGGGTAGCCTGTTCCAGAGTATGGGAAGTCTCTGGGACAGGAATCTATCCCTCCAGCATGTCCTGTTTATTGTGGTGACAAGGTATAGGTCCCTAGAGCATGTAGCTCGGAGGGATTGGGATTTCTTTAGGTGTAGCATGTCCAACAGCTCTGGGTTTGACATAGCTTTATATGTTAGGCAGAGATCACCTTGCAGTAGGCAATATACTATGAAGAAAAGCTGGAGTTTGAGGCTGTCAGTGTAGGGCATATGTTTGAGGCCAGTAATCCTCTTTGTGAGGTACTTCTGTGGCCTTTCCAGCTGCTGCAGATTCTTGTGAGGTACATTCCAAAAGGGGCATTGTACTCTATAATGGGTCTAATCAGTGTCGAGTAGAGGGTCACACTATCTTCTCTTGTTCACACTAACCTACTACTGTATGGCACCACTAGAAGTTATATTCATAATTGTACACAGCTGGAAGCTAATTTTCAAGCCTCCATTGCCCTCAATTGCTTGGTCAGCATCAACTTGTACAGCATGGTCTCAGGGAGTACTTTGTAATTGTTATTTACTCTGTTAAGACACTAATCTCAAGCCAGTACAATCCTAGAAAGTTCTCTTATTTAACTTTAACTATAGAATATGTATTTTAGTAACACTACTGTTTGTAGTTAAAAACCTGTACACAAATCTGTGTTTGCCCGTAACTAAGTGCACCGTTTCATATTTGTGTTTGTCTCGAATATCAAATGTGAATGATGAACTGTTTTCTGGAGCGTGTCAGGCTATTTCCCGATTAACAAATGTAATAAATTAATTACACACATACATACAAGATGACAGTGACAGACACCAATCCTATATGTCAACATGTAATACACAACTACTTCCTTATGTCTAGCATAACTCCTATAAAGCAGACTTAAAATGGATTATGGGAAATAAATGGCTTGAACAAAAATAAGATCATGTTGATATGTCAAGCCCCATTGATAGCCATTTTGCACAAAACATTAACATTTCTACAAGAAGCAGAGTGATTTTGAGAGATTAAAATAAATCAGAAAACAGAGCTAGAATGAAAAACAGATCTTTTTAGTTCTAAGGTAGAGTTTTCGCACCCCATGGCCAGTTTAGAGCCTCCAATCCACCTAATGCATGTCTAAAGTGTGGGAGGAAACCAGAGCAACTGCAGAAACTACACGCAAATACAGGAAGAACATGCAGACTCCACACAGAAGGCAACCTATCAGAGAATCAAACCAGAGAACCTCTTACTGAGAGGTGACAAACATCCAATGCACCACTGTGCTGCCCATCAAGTCTACTAATGTATGCTGAATGACAAGAATTGTTTTTTGTACCATGTTGTATTAATGTATTCTACGTAGAAAAGACAAGGATGTTTACATATCATGCCTCAGCATTTTAGTTATGTCTGTTGTGGCAGAGATACCAGTGCTTTACATAACACAACTTTTAGGTTTTGATGGTGTTTCAACAAAAATTAGACTGGAGAAATATCTTGATTAGGAAGGAAAGGATGAGGGTTAATATCACATGATCGAAAGCAAAAATATATGTATATATGTAATATATATATATATATATATATATATATATTTATATTTATTTATATGTGTAAATGTATATAGATATAATATATAATATATATTATTGCATACGTTTATCTGTACCTCCATAGATGTTTAGATGTTTTTAACCTATCTATATATATATCTCTCTAAAAAATATATATATATATATATATATATATATATATATATATATATAAGCATACACCTTTCACTGGGTACATGGCGGGTTGTACAATCCATTTATTAGCTTTTAAAACAGTCCGTATATTAACTGAAGTACTTTTCGTCCGGGAAATACACAAACTTCATCAGATAAAATTCAAGGTGAACTGTTGCATTTTAAATAGGTAAACAAAAGATCAGCTGATATATCAGGATACAGAATTAAAGCAATATACCATGTTCGATAAATGTATGTTACGGAGACTTTCTATTTTACCATACAACTATCCTGATTGAACAAAATAAGATAAAACCCCTAACTTATTATGAAATAAAATAAACTAACTTCACTTTAAAAATTACTTTGACAATATACTATTAAAACATACCGGTATCTATATAGATCAGTCTTAATCAAACAGCAGCAAGTATTATATCCTTTACATATATAATAGCACCTAGATCTATCAAATGTTATTCATTAAAAATATATATACACATAAATGTGCCTTATATTAGTTATTGAACCTACCTACGAAGACTATAGCCATAATAGAACACATATCATTAAGGCCCGGCAGGTTATATGCATATAACCTGATCTGCCATAGTAATTCCAACCTTTCTAATTCTACTTCTATTGGCCCTCCTCTTATATTTGGTACTAACTGGTCCAAGATCCAAAATTTAAATGTATGGGTAGGATATTCAGACACATGCTTAGCTAATGCATTTTCTTGTTTCAGTTTACTAATATTATAAACAAGTTCATAGATTCTATCTCTTAATCTACGAATAGTTTTGCCCACGTAAAAACGTGGGCAAAACTGGCATTTAGCTAGGTAAATCACCATCTTAGAGTTACAATTGAATTTACCTTTACTTTTCAAATCTAAATTATTAATATTTATCGAATTACCCACTACAATATATTTACAATAAGGACATACCCACTACAATATATTTACAATAAGGACATGAGCCGCAGTTATGCATGCCCTTCCTATTATTGTTATTTTTATGTATGCTCTCCAAAAGTTCTTTGAAATTTCTATCTCTTCTTGCAGTGAATTTGGGTACTTCTCCTATTTTCTCTTTTATTTCCTTATTTTCCATTAAAATATTCCAATTTTTATATACAATATTTTTAAAAAAATAAAAATCAGAATAGAAAGTAAGGATAAAACTATACTCGAAGCGTAAGGTCTTTTCAACTGTCATTCCATTCACGGAAAGATCCATTATTTCACAATTGAAGTTCCCATTTATATTCACTATTGGGTCTTGGATTTGTACCTCTATATTATCCTTAACAATTGGTGTATAAATGCCTCTACATGTCTTCTCTTTGATCTCATCTATAATCCTATCTAAGAACGCATCTGGATACGCCCTTCTAAGAAACATATCTTTTAAATTCCTACATTCATTATTGAAATCATCTTCCCTTGAAATCATTCATGCTGCCCTCACCAGTTGTCCTTTAACTACTGACTTTTTTTGGAAAATGGGATGGGCACTTGAATAATGCAGGAAAGTATTAGAATAAGATGGTTTTCTATAAATTCTTGTTTCATACTTTTTGTCAGTATTATTCTTAGTCAGGAATACATCCAGAAATGGAATTTGTTTCTCTCCAAAATTATATGTAAATTCAAGGAAGTTAGTACTTTACAAGGTCCTTAGCTTGATCTTCATTTCCTTTGAACAATATAAATATATCATCTAAATATCGGGTATAATATATTATTTGTGAATTTATATGTTCCTTGCTAAATATATAGGACCTTTCCCAATAGTTCATAACCAAGTTTGCAAAACTTGAACCGCAGGGTGAACCCATCGCCACTCCGCTTTTCTGATGGAAAAAAACTATTCTTGAATGTTATATAATTATGTGCCAATACTATACCTAGTAATTCTTCTACTAAGATCAATTCAGATGTAGGTGCGCCTTTTTCTTTTAAGTTCAGAATTACCCATTCTACACCTAAATCTTGTGGAATTGAGGTGTAGAGGTCTTTTACATCCACTGTTAATAGATTATTATGTTCTTCAAAACTTATATTATTTATCATTTCTAAAAAAGACCAAGAATCCTTACTTATACATGTTTCAGAAGTCACATATTTCTTAAGAAGCCCATCAACTACTTTTGCACATGCATAGGTTGCACTATTCCTACCATCCACAATAGGTCTGAGGGGTGGGTCACTCAGATCTTTGTGTATTTTAGGCACACCGAATAGAACTGGAGCAATAGGTGCTGGCATAATCGAATAATTATATAACTCTATATCAATTCTCTGCATTATAAATAAATCATTGATATAGATTTTAATCCTATTGTTTGCCTGGTTATATTCATTCAAGGACACTTTGTTATAAGATTCAGATGTTAGCATTCCTTCAATTTTATTCTCATAATCTACCTGATCCATAAATACCAGACCTCCACCTTTGTCTGGTTTCATAATACACCAATTGTTAAGGATAATATAGAAGTACAAATCCAAGACCCAATAGTGAATATAAATGGGAACTCCAGTTGTGAAATAATGGATCTTTCCGTGAATGGAATGACAGTTGAAAAGACCTTACGCTTCGAGTATAGTTTTATCCTTACTTTCGATTCTGATTTTTATTTTTTAAAAAATATTGTATATAAAATTGGAATATTTTAAAGGAAAATGTCAAAGGAAAAATATACTTTAAAAATGATCAGTACATGGTAGGTTCAGGTTAAGGCACTTTAATCTTGCAGCAAGGAGACAAAAACGTGCTAATACAGAGTTTGTCTAACTAGAATCAGGAAATGCAGACATTTTTATACATTTTCTAATAAGACATTGCCTACCAAGCTGACGTAGTGAATCACAAGTTTTGTCCTCCTCATTTTGTAGTGATTGCTTTTACAATATTCTGCTGGTACTATCAATTTTTGTGAGAAACTTCCTAAGAAAAACAACATGGCCTTGGCTACCACCGGTTAGATATATGCAATGTTACCATTCTAGGTACTATGGCTAATTCGAGCACAAAGCAAGTGTATAGATTGCAGTTCATTTCTCTAATAGTCCTTTGTCTAAGTTATCTCTAACTTCTGCAGCTGTGCATGTTCTCATACTTTGAACAGAGCTGATTGTTTAAAATCATTACATTACAGAATATAGCATTGTTCATTCATTTCTTTCTGACTTAGCAGATAATCACCTGCTTCTCAAGTACATTTCCAAAAGGCATAAACATGAATATTGCTGTGCTAGCAATTACTAGGTCAGAGGGCATCTTGCAAGTTTCAGAAAGCACACTGCAGTTTCAAAAAGCATCTTTTAGTCTCATATGAAACTCAACTGTATATAAAATAGTGCATATAAAATAGAATGAAAAACGTGTTAACTTATTTAGTTTCTAATCAGCATTTAGCACACACATTAATACATATTTTTCTGACCGAAAATAAGGAAATAATAGAGAAAATAGGGGAAGTACCCAAATTCACTGTAAGAAGAGATAGAAATTTCAAAGAACGTTTGGCGAGCATACATAAAAATAACAATAATACCAATAATAGGAAGGGCATGCATAATTGCGGCTCTTGTCCTTATTGTAAATATATTGTAGTGGGAAATTCGATAAATATTAATAATTTAGATTTGAAAAGTAAAGGTAAATTCAATTGTAACTCTAAGATGGTGGTTTACCTAGCTAAATGCCAGTTTTGCCCATGTTTTTACGTGGGCAAAACTATTCGTAGATTAAGAGATAGAATCTACAAACATGTTTATAATATTAGTAAACTGTAACAAGAAAATGCATTAGCTAAGCATGTGTCTGAATATCCTACCCATACATTTAAATTTTGGATCTTGGACCAGTTAGTACCAAATATAAGAGGTGGGCCAATAGAAGTAGAATTAGAAAGGTTGGAATTACTATGGCAGATCAGATTATATGCATATAACCTGCTGGGCCTTAATGATATGTGTTCTATTATGGCTATATTAAAACTTAAGAGTCTTCGTAGGTAGGTTCAATAACGACTAATATAAGGCACATTTATGTATATGTGTATATATATTTTTAATTAATAACATTTGATAGATCTAGGTGCTATTATATATGTAAAGGATATAATACTTGCTGCTGTTTGATTAAGACTGATCTATATACATACCGGTATGTTTTATTAGTATATTGTCAAAGTAATTTTTAAAGTGAAGTTAGTTTATTTCATTTCATAATAAGTTAGGGGTTTTATCTTATTTTGTTCAATCAGGATAGTTGTATGGTAAAATAGAGAGTCTCCGTAACATACATTTATCGAACATGGTAGATTGCTTTAATTCTGTATCCTGATATATCAGCTGATCTTTTGTTTACCTATTTAAAATGCAACAGTTCACCTTGAATTTTATCTGATGAAGTTCGTGTATTTCCCGGACGAAAAGTGCTTCAGTTAACATACGGACTGTTTTAAAAGCTAATAAATGGATTGTTCTTCACTACGGTTTGCCATAATATTTGTTGTTTCAAGAAGTTTTCGACTGTGTTCGTTTTTTCTTAGTTTTTGGTATTATGGCAAACAACTTGTTGGACAATTCGGCGGAACTATCCCCTTTAGCAACAACTGTATCAGTGATTGGACCAGCGACTGAAGCTGGTAGTAACAATGGTCTTCTCTTGGTTGTGCAGGCTTTAGCACAACAAGTGGAAAAATTAACTGAGAAAGTAGACACACTTAGCGGTCTACATAATCAGCAGCAGCAGCAGCGGCAACATCAGAGCTCCATTACGGGCGGTAGTAATGGAGCCCATGCAAATTCAAATATTGGCACCAACAATAATAGCATTGTTTCTCCAGCAGTAACAGGATCTAACCAATGCCCACTTTCGCTGATGCCATCGCCATCTATCCCGTGTGGTCAGCGAGTGCCTTCTCCGATATTACTGGCTTCATATAGTCAAGGTGGATTGCATTGGTGAGAACAGAATAATATTAGTGGTAACAACACTAATATGTTCAACAATACAGTTTCTGTAGATGGAAATACCAACTCGAACCCCGAGCTTATTGGACTCCCCAATTTAACTGAATGGCTCGCTACACCTATGGGCCTGACACAACCACTTTCTACAGCAGCAACGGTGAGTCCGGCTAGGGAAGAATCTAATTTAACTGAATTGTTGAATTTATTCAATCATATTTTATTGAAATACAAAAAGCTTAGTTTGGAAATTGATTATTTTAATGAGTGCCTGAGATTAGAACTAGTACCGAAGGGTCTTAGGATCTGTCAGTATCCAACAGCTCTTATTCCTGACTCAAATCTATTTAGACCTAATCAAACTTTTTAATAAACAAGATCTTGAACTTTTGGATGTAATGAGAGAAAATTATGGTAAAACAGTGGAAGAATTAAAAGATAACATTATTCTTTTGGATACTCAGATTAAATCGCATCCTGACTATTAGATATAAGTTTGAATATTCACATATATTTCAAACTATTGATTCTTTTATAAATAAGGCAAGAGCAGTGAAATGTAAAAAATTACAATGCGACCGTTTGCAGTATCAACAAGGATCTGCTTATCCACGCCCACCTCCAGCACAACAGTGGAAAACAAATGAGTATAGGAAGGAAGGCGAAGGAAATATAAATATAAATAGTAACTTACAACCTGGAAATGTACAAAATCAGCAAGTTCCTAATATGCGTGAACAGAATACAGAAATGGCCAACACTTTACACAGAACCTGTCCTGACAGTAATACACAGACAAGCCTACCATTGACTGCAGATAATAACAATGATGAGGGGCTCCGCAGAAGCCAATGCTTACAAAACCAGTCCAAATCTAACTTCCAGTCTAATAACAACCATTGGGGTAATTATAAACAGGGTTTTCAGAGGGGAAGAAAGCAGAACAAGCGAAACCAGAGAAAGAAACACAACAAATGGAAATAAATAAGACAGTGGACATTGTTTCGCAAAGTAACCCTTTGATTATTACGAATTCTGAGGGAGATTTTTCTATCTGCAATTATTCCTCAGTACATGTCCTTTTTGAGCTAGCTAATATGCTGGCAAAGGGCCTCACATTTATTCCTACAAAAAGACTGAATGTTACTAATTGTATATTGGATTTGAAAATGTTTGTGAGAAAGTTGAATTTGGCAGTATTGTTGGGTAATATAAATATGATGGATAAAAATGAATTTAGAATTGCTAGCACTTATAACCCACAACTACACAACTCTTTATATATATTTGAGAAAATGTGTGGACTTGATTTTCGGCACATAGATTATTGGAGGGCAAGTAGTAAAAGTAGGAAAAACCTTTCAAATGAAGAACTAGACTGGATTAAATATTTGAAGGCTACTAGAGTCCGTATTATGAAACCAGACAAAGGTGGAGGTCTGGTATTTATGGATCAGGTAGATTATGAGAATAAAATTGAAGGAATGCTAACATCTGAATCTTATAACAAAGTGTCCTTGAATGAATATAACCAGGCAAACAATAGGATTAAAATCTATATCAATGATTTATTTATAATGCAGAGAATTGATATAGAGTTATATAATTATTTGATTATGCCAGCACCTATTGCTCCGGTTCTATTCGGTGTGCCTAAAATACACAAAGATCTGAGTGACCCACCCCTCAGACCTATTGTGGATGGTAGGAATAGTGCAACCTATGCATGTGCAAAAGTAGTTGATGGGCTTCTTAAGAAATATGTGACTTCTGAAACGTGTATAAGTAAGGATTCTTGGTCTTTTTTAGAAAAGATAAATAATATAAGTTTTGAAAAACATAATAATCTAACAGTGGATGTAAAAGACCTCTACACCTCAATTCCACAAGATTTAGGTGTAGAATGGGTAATTTTGAACTTAAAAGAAAAAGGCGCACCTACATCTGAATTGATCTTAGTAGAAGAATTACTAAGTATAGTATTATCACGTAATTATATAACATTCAAGAATAGTTTTTTCCATCAGAAAAGCAGAGTGGCGATGGGTTCACCCTGCGGTTCAAGTTTTGCAAACTTGGTTATGTATTGGGAAAGGTCCTATATATTTAGTAAGGAACATATAAATTCACAAATAATATATTATACTCAATATTTAGACGATATATTTATATTGTTCAAAGGAAATGAAGATCAAGCTAAGGACCTTGTAAAGTACTTCAATGAAAGTACTAACTTCCTTGAATTTACATATAATTTTGAAGAGAAACAAATTCCATTTTTGGGTGTATTCCTGACTAAGAATAATACTGACAAAAAGTATGAAACAAGAATTTATAGAAAACCATCTTATTCTAATACTTTCCTGCATTATTCAAGTGCCCATCCCATTTTCCAAAAAATGTCAGTAGTTAAAGGACAACTGGTGAGGACAGCACAAATGATTTCAAGGGAAGATGATTTCAATAATGAATGTAGGAATTTAAAAGATATGTTTCTTAGAAGGGAGTATCCAGATGCGTTCTTAGATAGGATTATAGATGAGATCAAAGAGAAGACATGTAGAGGCATTTATACACCAATTGTTAAGGATAATATAGAGGTACAAATCCAAGACCCAATAGTGAATATAAATGGGAACTCCAATTGTGAAATAATGGATCTTTCTGTGAATGGAATGACAGTTGAAAAGACCTTACGCTTCGAGTATAGTTTTATCCTTACTTTCAATTCTGATTTTTATTTTTTAAAAAATATTGTATATAAAAATTGGAATATTTTAAAGGAAAATAAAGAAATAAAAGAGAAAATGGGGGAAGTACCCAAATTCACTGTAAGGAGAGAGAAATTTCAAAGAACTTTTGGAGAGCATACATAAAAATAACAATAATACCAATAATAGGAAGGGCATGCATAATTGCGGCTCTTGTCCTTATTGTAAAATATATTGTAGTGGGTAATTCGATAAATATTAATAATTTAGATTTGAAAAGTAAAGGTAAATTCAATTGTAACTCTAAGATGGTGGTTTACCTAGCTAAATGCCAGTTTTGCCCATGTTTTTACGTGGGCAAAACTATTTGTAGATTAAGAGAGAGAATCTATGGATATGTTTATAATATTAGTAAACTGAAACAAGAAAATGCATTAGCTAAGCATGTGTCTGAATATCCTACCCATACATTTAAATTTTGGATCTTGGACCAGTTAGTACCAAATCTAAGAGGTGGCCCAATAGAAGTAGAATTAGAAAGGTTGGAATTACTATGGCAGATCAGATTATATGCATATAACCTGCCGGGCCTTAATGATATGTGTTCTATTATGGCTATATTAAAACTTAAGAGTCTTTGTAGGTACGTTCAATAACAACTAATATAAGGCACATTTATGTGTATGTGTATGTGTATGTGTATATATATTTTTAATGAATAACATTTGATAGATCTAGGTGCTATTATATATGTAAAGGATATAATACTTGCTGCTGTTTGATTAAGACTGATCTATATAGATACCGGTATGTTTTAATAGTATATTGTCAAAGTAATTTTTAAAGTGAAGTTAGTTTATTTTATTTCATAATAAGTTAGGGGTTTTATCTTATGTTGTTCAATCAGGATAGTTGTATGGTAAAATAGAAAGTCTCCATAACGTACATTTATCGAACATGGTATATTGCTTTAATTCTGTATCCTGATATATCAGCTGATCTTTTGTTTACCTATTTAAAATGCAACAGTTCACCTTGAATTTTATCTGATGAAGTTCGTGTATTTCCCGAAAGAAAAGCACTTCAGTTAACATATGGACTGTTTTAAAAGCTAATAAACAGATTGTTCTTCACTACGGTTTGCCATAATTTTTGTTGTTTCAAGAAGTTTTCGACTGTGTTCGTTTTTTTACATGGCGGATTGTCCTATTTCAACACATTCCTCCCTTTTGTGTTTTAACCTGTCTGTATACACAACTAGGATAGGTACATCTCAGGTAGCTTAGTGGTAGGTTACTCTGGGGATGGAGTACATGGTTGAGGGTTCTAATCCTGGAAGATGTTATTATTATACCTCTCAGAGTAGGCACTGGTAGGAAAGTGTGAATAACGCACATTTAAGCGGTTGTAAGCAGGTTTGCCCATGGTCTGCACGACATTAAGCAAAGGTTAAACCTGTGAAGAGCTTCTCTGTTTACTGTGCTTAAGCGCTGCTTACCATAGCGCAAACCCATGGAAACCCACTTACAACTGCTTAAAAATGCTTTTATCCACCTGCATCCAACAGCCCTTATTCTGGTCCTCAAAATAACTTAACAACCCTTGCAGGTCTTGAACCCGGGACCATGAACACCACAGTCACTGACTTTACCACTAAGGCATCTGAGATATGTACAAATGTTATGGTTTTCAGAATATACATTTTACTACAGGCATTCCTCACTACTGAAAACAAATGTGACAGTCAGTTGGTGTACATATGTCTGATACATGTTAATGTTCATATGTTTGTGAAATTAGGTGTTGCAGTGTGACATGACAGGATGTATTATGAATGAGAAAGGTTCTTGTTTTGTGTCCTTTTAATATTGTTCCCATACTCCATGTATACCCCTCCAGCTCACTTATTGAACATCCGACCCAGGCTCTCCTTGATGCATGATTTCATTACCCATCATTCCTCCCCCACCCCAATCTTCACATACACAACAACCATCCCTTCTATTGTGAATTAGGTTAATATTAATAGTTATAATACCAGAGCTGCATGTGTTTTGTATACATTTAAATTCCTTTGGATTGCTTCTGTGTCACGAAGTATGTTCATATATGTTTATATATAAATATGGCTATTGATGTAACTGTATAATACATGTGTGTGTGTATAATATATATATATATATATATATCTTTATATTTATATCTATGTGCAGACATCATTGACATGTATGTATGTATGTATATATATATATATATATATATATATGTATGTATATGTATATATATTTCGTATTTGTAACAGTAATACATATGTAGACTTGTATGTGTTGGTTCACAAACTACAGTACATTACATTGTACTGTACATATGTACACAAAGTGACTGTCCCATTTGTGGTCATTACACTGGAATGCATATGGTATAAGGTGTAGTCTAAAGACCGTGAAACATGTATACAACTCAGATGGCTTACTGGTAAGTCTATAGTCCATGACTATAGTGTGCATGGTCCAGGGTTCAACACCTGTGATGCTTTAAAAATGTTTTTTACTTCAGAATAAGGCTCCTTTAAGCAGTTGTAAGCATGTTTAAAAGTGTTTGTGTGACATTATAACAGCGGTTAAACAAACTTTGTAACGTATAACCTGTGCACGCATACACGGCCACATCCGCTAACTACTCAGGATATACACATTTCAGTAAAGTAACATCTCACTATGTGCTTACATAACATTACATTCTCTGTTGACTTTACTCTCCAGCACACATGGGTTTATATGGGTGTCTTGAATGTTTATTATACTGATGATTATTACCTATATATGCAAGCTGTGGTTAAGGTATACTTTTTAACATGATAAACATCCCTGACTTTATTGGGATTGGGACCTCGAATGCCCAGATACTATGGAGATGCTGTAACCATTACACTATTGACATTAACGTTGCTTCCGCCTATTTCCTATTTAGATGATTTCTATGTGTAAGCTAGGCTAAGCAAAGGGCGGAGGCCCCCAAACCCACTGAGCTTCACTTACTCTTGAAATAACAACATATAGCAAATGTAATGTGAGACAATGCAGTACATTCCTAACTACATTAGGTATAGCCCATCACTGACACACTTCAAGGAAAACCTTGTTGTGTGATTGGGTAACAGAATGTACACCCCTGGGATCGTGTGTACCAGAACCATACAGCCAGGTGGTGGGGGAGCCTGTCCAGTTTGATAGCTGCGAGACCTGTTGGGGAAATTGAATGATGTTGAAATGTCACATTAACATGCCCTCTTTAGATCATTAAGTGCCCCTATCACCTTCCACCACCCCAGTCTTCAACAGCTTCTGGCAACACTGCCTGGAATTGCTTCATTGGCTATGCTTTACAGAGGCTCAGTTACTTCATCAATGGTGTGGAGAAAGCCAACACACACTAGCTATGCTTCTAATTGCCATTGGGCAGATAGGTAGTAGGCTATCTGTGAACCTCTAAAGTGCAGGCTGTCACAGCCATAATATGTGAATAAACAGACTTTCAGATCACAATATACATTGAGAAATCACCATGTAGTCAAGAAATGGTTAAGTACAGCAAGAACATACAGAACACTGATACTTAGTCACTCCAAAAGCCTATCGTGGAAGCTAGAAGACTTGTATAAGTTTAAGGCTGTCTATTGCTTACCAGTAGGTTACCTACAGGAAAGATGAGAAACAAGCACAGATGGTAAACATGCATGCAACATTACCATACCGGCTTGTGTGTCAGCCTTAGGCTTTGGAATACTGGCCAAGGCTTTTGGCACCCCCATGATGCCTTTTTTAGGAGAGTCTCAAAGGTGAAGACCAGCTCCATAAACAGCACAATAGCAGGATCAGTGAGGGTTATGCTACTCAACACCAGGGGTTGTGATCACAACATGCATGCACTCACAGCACTCCTCAGGATGAACAACGTCAACATCTGTGCAGTAACTGAGACCTGTCTTGATGCTCCTGAGAGCACACCAGCACTACCAGACTACAACCCATACCACACATTTCAGCCACAGAACATGAACAGACACGGACATGGAGGGGGTGTATCCATATTCAGCAGGGATACCTACACCTCCAGGTTGGTGTGGTAGCATGATACCTCTGAGATTATCCATGTGCAGCTAACATCAGCCACAACTGCAGTGTAAACTGTGGCCTGCTATAGATCACCCTTCATGACCCAGAACCACCACTCCACCTACCTGGAGACAGTGGAGAACATGACAGTCCTAATGCACACCCTGGCATTGGTCAATGTCAACTACCCTACCATTAACTGGGAAGTACTCACTTCCAGGCCCAGCGCTTCCTGGAATTTATCACATCATATGCCCTGTATAAGGTGGTAACCTCTCTAATGAGGGGTGGAAACATACTAGAAGTGGTCATCACCAACATGGGCAACAGGTGCACCACAGCAGAGGTTAACCAGTCACTGGTTACATCTGACCATGAACTATTCACTGTTTCCACACCCAAACATCTCCCCCACCCATGGAAACCACAATGTATACCTTTCCTACAGCTACATTTACACTACTAGTGACAGGGGTGGGGGGTTTCGCAGCCCCCATGCTAAGGGGAAACGCTGCTCAAGATACAACCAGATTTACAAATGCAATCTATAAGCACCTACATGGATGTATGGATCGTGCCATCACTGGTAAACCAAGACTCACTCCTCCTTGACAAGGACACCAGTCTGGTGGACCACTGCAATAAACAGGCTATACTACAGAAGTAAGACAGTGTTCTAGACAAACAGCAAATCCCACAAAGGGCAGACATCCGTGACCACTATTAGTATGATGTGTAGGTCCCTCATGACATCATCTAAGGCTAACATCAGCAGGAAAATACGCAAGGATTCGAAAGATAACCACAAAGCCTTCTTTGGCTATGTCAAAGATCTAAGTGGTGACACACAGATTTGCACTGTGCTGGTGAAATATAGCACAAAATATGCTGACCCTACTGATATCGCCAACATCCTTGCAGATACATTCAGTGCATACTTCACCCCCTAAAGAGCCCACAACACTACCCGCAAGGTACAGTATCCCACACGTCAGAGACACACAGGTGGAAATTACTCTCTCTAACAGCAGAACACAGTGTCAGTGGAGGCAGATGTTGTCCCAGACTGCATCTTGCAAACTGTACAAGACAACTTGACCCCCCCCACCTAATTTAAGCTTTTCAACCTCAGCCTCTTCACAGGCTACATTCCCATACAATGGCGCATGGTAACGGTTATTCCACTCCATAGGTTCATAGGTTAGTTAGCTCATAGGTCAGTACTAGGCTAACTGCCCTTGCGGGCCATTTTAAGCTTAGCCAGTTATCCCCTGTGAGATTCAAACCCTGTACCTTGTGTTTGTAAGGCAAACACCTTAACCATTAGGCCACCTCCCAACCCCATCAAGGTGGAATCACAACTGACCATGGTAACTACCACCCCATAAGCCTGACTAGCCTGGTCTGCAATGGTATGGATTGCATCCTCATGGCACTCATTAACAAAGACATTGGTAACCTCCAAACACGTGACCCAACCCAGGTCAGCTTGGTTGAGTGCAGTTCAGGCCTACTGAACCTGTTTGATGTCTTATATACAGTCACCAAGACATTAGATGACGGGAGAGGTGGTTCACACATACTACCTGGACCTCGCCAAGGCTTTTGACACCATGCCCCACTCTGGTATTATTGATAAACACACCAGCCTGTACATACACCCATACATCACAGGTTGGGTTGCCAACGGGCTTATACACAGAACCCACATGGTATGACTATCGGTCTCCAGGTCCAACTCTTGACCAGTCACGACTGGTGTCCCACAGGACTCAGTCCTGGGAGCCCTACTGTTTGGCATATCTCAGAGGTACAGGCAAACGCAGGTGGACTACGGCAGACCATGTTGGCAATGACTGTGAACTGGGAGCCATGATCGATAGTCCAGCTGACACAGACATCCATCAAGGGGCCTCACAGAGACCGACACAGAGTGTCAACATCATGGCCTCCAGCCAAGTGCCACTAACTGCATGGTCAGTCCATTGTGGAATATTAAGCACCCACATATTAACACATAAGTGGCAGCCACTTTAATATGGACGAGGTAATGGGGTATCTGGGGACTAAGGTAGATAGTGATCTTCCCTTTGACAGTCATATCTCCACAGTAGTTAGGACATCCTTCTATGTATATATCTTGACATACTGGGGTTATAGTGCCCTTTTACTCATCACTCATCAGTCCCATCATAGGGTATAATAACCCATTTGGGATGTACCTTAGAAGACACTTCCAACAGCTGGAAGGTCCATGAATGTACCTCGCCAAGGGGATTACTGGCCTCAAACATATGCCCTGTGCAGCCAGACTGAATAAACTCCTGCTTTACTCAGTGGCATCTCGTTTACCCAGAGATGATCTCAGCTGGCCAACACAGCCATGTCGAACTCAGGCTTAATGGATATGCTCCACCTATGGGAATCCATGTCACAGTGAGCCACCACTGTAGTGAGCTGAACTTTGCCACAACAGTAACTGCAAGATGCTGGAGGGATGGATTCCTGTCACAGACACTCCCCATACTTTGGAACAACATCCCTAACTACATTACACAGAGCCCCTCACTAACACTGTGCAAGAGAAACCTTGAAGAGTGGATGAGGAACAGTAGATGCACCCCAGGGATCCTGCCATTGGCTCTGCTCCACAGAGGGACAGTTAATGAATCAATGGGGTGGCAAAAGCTGACACATTTTGGCTGGGCTTATGAATGGCCTCTGGCAGTTGGCCAAGTACCTACCTATGAACCTATACATACAGTATCAGCACATGCTGATAGCTTAATTTACTGTTCAGGTGTTGACTTACCTTGTGCCAATGGCAGTTGTGTGTGCAATAGTTAAGGGCTGCCTATGTTGGATGCACACAGTAGACTGCCTATACATGACAATTTACAGGTAGTCTTGTGTGTGTGCCATCCATTTTTACTGTGTGTGCAGGTGGAGAAAGGTGTCAGTCCCTAGGTGCATACACTGTCAGTGTGTGTGCTATACATTCCCTCCTTGCCAAGGCATGGGCATACTGGGCATGCCTCCATCTGCCTACTGGGGCTGACTCAGGGTGTTCGTGGTCTGAGTACCTCTGTGCCTGTGGGGCCCTTGGCAATGGTGGTGGGCTGTGAGGGGCTTCACCATTCTGTCCCTGCTGCAGCTGTTTCCACAGGATCATATTGTGTAGCATGGCACATACTATGAAGATGTGGGCACACGTGTCTGGAGATTAAAAGCTCCACTGGATATGTCCAAGCAACGGAACCATGATTTCAGCATCCCAAACACACGCACTATGATGATTCTGGTTTATGCGTGTGCCTCATTATGGCGTTCCTGCATGGGTGTGTGTGCATTTCTGATGGGAGTCATCATCCACGGTTCCAGTGCATAGCCAGCATCCCCCACCAGGTGGCAATTTGGGATGTCCCCCCCTGGCAAATAACTGATACAGCTGTGAGGCATGCCAGATGTGGGAGTTGTGATAGCTTCCAAGGCTGCCAGCACACACATCCGTGATAATGCCCTGGGCATTGCACACAACCTGGCAGTTGATAGAGGGGTATCCCTTGCAGTTTATGTAGTGCCTACCCTGCTCACTGGGTGGTGACTTGATGTGTATGTGCATGCAGTGTATTGCACCCAGTACCTCCGGGTATTCTGCCACATGGTGGAAGAGACACATATTGCTGGCCAACTCCTCCTGCATTCGGGGGAAGTATATGTGCTCATTGGCATGTGGTAACATGGCATCCAGGAACTGGTGTAGTATCCTGGATGCTGATGCCTGTGAGAACCTCATGATATTCCCAGTTGGTCTTTGAAAGGTACCTGTAGCTAGTATTCTCAGGCTTATACATACCTTTGTGTATCCTCTGTTTGTTCTGGCTCTGAGGCATAGCCGGTACAGCTCCACAAGTTGCTGTAGAATGTCCCTGCCCACCCTGTAACGCTCTACTATCTCCAGATCATGTAGCCTCTGGTAGGTTACCCTGGGTCTGAACAGTCTCCTCCTCCTCTGTTGCCTGAGGTGGTCGTGTGCATAATCCTCCACACCACTTTCAGTTTCCAACACATGCTGGTGGATCAAAGCTATGGCAGCCCCTAACATGTACATACTAAAAGTTCCCCGTTTGTATACAACACTGGTGCAGTGTGTATGGGAATACACAAATGTGTGTGAGGTGCTTTCACACTTTATACTATTGTGCTATGGATGCTGCTTATGTCATTGGGTGTGTATGAGTTATTCCCGCTGCAGAGTGTCTTAGTTATGGATTTTACAATGAGTACTGCAAGTGTGGGGCCTTTACTGTGGAGTTATGCTTGCCTGCCTTGAATAATCTGTTGCCCTTTAATTCACTTTTAAACCTGGATCCCCTCCCATTATCAGGCATGCATCCACCTGCCGTCTTTCTTGTTTTGTACTTTCCCTACCCAGTCATGGCAGAATGTGTCTTGTAGCTGATATACCTCAAATTGGCTTTGTTCTGCTTTGACACTTTACTGTTTTCTTTGCAGTACAGTCCCTCCCCCTGCAGGTAGCTGCTTGCAGCCTTGTTAGCTGTTATCAGTGGCCCACTGTAGGCTCCTAGGTGTTAGTCATTTGTACTCCAATTTCACTGCTGCAGCATTTCCTTATTTCTTTCCTATATTCTTCCTGTTTCAGCTGCAGTGCGTGCCGCACAAACCCATTTACCAGGTTTACGTGAGTTTTCATCTCCGTTCACATGCATACTCGGTTACCTTATGTGCTCTCAGCTAAGCAAAGCTATGGCCAGTTCAACACACCCCTATCCTGCAGCTTTGCCTACTAGGGGCAAACCGGTTTAGCAATGCTCCAATGTGCTTACAGCAATGGCGACACACCTCTCTCTTGATGTCATCTTTATCTCAAGGGCACACCTCGGTGTTATAACGCTATGCTGTGAGGTGCATCCTTACACCAGTGGGGAAACTGTGATTCACTATTACTCCTCTCATTTGCATGGCATTGCCTACTAATTCCTAGCTACCTCGCATAACACTGTCACAGCCCCTTAGCAACCCTTGCACCATAGTATGGTGTAGCATGCCTGCCATTGACTATTATGGGGAAATCATGATATGTGTTACTTTGCATTTTTATTCTATATTTTCCTTGCGATCTCCTTTGCGCGCCGCTGCCCTGCGCTTCCACGTCGCGATAGTGCGACTATATATGTTAAATGTTAATTTTATATTTTGTACATTTTTTATGCCAATGGCTATATATTTAGCCATTGGCATATATTAACAATATAATACGTGTGTTTGGTCGGCTGTCATGGCTCCGATTTTATGTTTGCAAAAATGTAAACCATTTTCTACGGTTTACATTTCTGCATGCTTACACTATGCCTGCACCACTTCCTGGATCACTGCATACCTTCATTTGCATGCTACACTGCTGCACATGGGGTAATTAGCATACGGGGCCTGGGAGTTGTGCGGGCATAGCGTATGCAGATAGTGCACGTGGGGACAGCTTGTACCTGGATCGCTCGGTGGCCATATTTGGTGTTAGAACGCTGACGCTACGCCTGCACCTGGCGCAAGCTTTATGAATCCCGGGGTATATCTTTTGCAACTGTTTTTCATGCTGTAACTGCCTCTATACTTGTGGCAATATGGTCTATGGACTGAGCCACCAATCCAGTAAATGCAAAATAAATAAATTGTGTTAGTTGGAAATGTATTGTTTTAACTCTTATGTTTTAGTAATTGTGCTGTTTTTTATGTATGTTCATAATTTTAATTTAATTTATACTGAACTGAGGCATGTATGTTTTACCCATGACAAATTTTGACAGAAATGTCTTTGTTTTAGTATAATTTAATTTGGCATCCTTTAAAGAATTCATAGTTTCATAGGTACTTGCTACAGAGGTGTAGCTGGCTCAACTAGTGTGCTATGCTGGTCTCATGAAGTAGCACCCCACCCTCTCAGCTCTTCAAATCCACTCCTTTGACAGGCACACTAAGTAGGTGGCCAGATACATGCCCCCTTCCTGCTGACCCAACTTTTCAGTGGAAGAGCAAAAGAAAATCTGTGATCAGGTACCTGGGACTCCTGAAATGCATGAGTCAGTTAGGTCCTGTTTATGAACCCTGCCCCTCCTTCCTCAGATTTTGTTTGAGGGGGGAAAGAAAGAAAGAAAGAAACAAAACTTTTTTTTTTTTGTTCTTTTAAATTGTAGCAAGTGGTTGTTTGTTTTTTTTTTTTTCTTTTCTTTTTTACTTTTAAACTGTAGCAAACAGTTGCTACACTTTAGACCACACAGTTGCTACAGTTTAGATTACACATGGAGCACTACAGTGCTCGCTTTTTACAAAATAAAAATGCTCGCTTTTTACAAAAAAAAAAATAATAATTTTTCTTTCAAATTGTAGCAAACTGCTTGCTACAAAAGTTGCAAGCAGTTAATATAGTTTAGGCCACACACAGAGAGTACTATGTGGCCAGGAAAAGTCAAGGAAAGAATACTGATGGGAAGGCCAATAGTGGTTCTAAAAGACAGCAATTTCCAGGACAACAACTGAAGTAGTTCATGGCTAGGAGGAGCTGTCTGTCAAACCTGATCCAGTTCTATGACTGGGCTATGGTTAATCTTGGCAGGGAAGTACATGTAAATGTGGTCTACCTGCACTTCACTGAATCCTTTGACTTTATGTCACACAATTGGCTGACAAAAAAGACTAGAAGAGCTTCTAGTTAAACCAAGAGTGTGAAAGCGTATTGTTGCAGGGTAAGACACAGGGACATTGCAGTCTGATGGCTGCTGTCAGGAAAAACAAAAATGACTAGTATTGCAGGGGGCTTTAGTATTCATTGTATTTATTAGAAACTTATGCGAGTGAAGACAGCACAGGATCAAACTCTGTGCAGAAGACATAGAGATTGGTGTAGCACTGAAGCATGGAGGAAGATTCCAAGGATGGATTTGCAAAGTGTCACCCTATCAATTAAAGGCCTACTCCAGTATATCTAGCCATATCTCCCCTGAACCAATATATGCCCTCTCAGTGTTCTCATACCTTATCCTGACCATACTCTCCCTACAGCTTTATTAAATTCTAGGATAAATACTACAACCACACAGGATACCATCAATAAAATATGCCTACCTAAGTATGAACATTGTTGCTTAATCTTGAGTGAAAGTTACCCCCTTTCTCTTGATCTTTGCCTTTAAACATGTACATCCATTACACTTTCTTATTAGCAAATGAACAGCTCATCAAAACGTCCCCTTTACTATCTTCAAGTTAACAAGGATAAATCTCACAGTTTTCAGTGTCTAAGTTCTGTCATATAATAGGAGACACCTGCTGCAACAAAATAATTCCTGCAAACTGGAATCCTCTACCCCAAGGCATTAGAACCCAAATAGGCTATCCTACATTTGCGAAGATATTAGCCACCTTCTCCCCTTTTTGACAACACGGCTAACATAACCGCCATGGTTAATGTCACTTCACTTGTTTTCTAATAACCTAGTAATCCAGCCTCAACATACTGATGTAACATTTGATGTAAATAGTTAAGTCAAATAATGATTGAGGTTAACTTCTTCAAGTGGTGTATATTTGATGTAGTCAATCCTGTACCAGTCTACCATCAGTTTCATCTTTATCTGACACTGCACATACTCAAGTGCTGTTCTATAGTATTTCTTTTGCATGTAGCAATACTGTGTGTACCTTGTGACAGGGTCATGGTTGAGCTCTAACCTGGAGCACCTATGTGGTCAACAAATGAAATAAATAAGCAAATGGATGAATGAATGACCAAGCAGGTGCAAAGCATCAGAAAGGGGCAGGTGGGAGGATGCACATTATATCATTAGGGTAGGAAAATAGCCAGAGGTAATTGATCCTGTCTGGATTTGGACCACTAGAAGTAAACGGAGAAGGCAATGACATCAGCAAACAGACTGGACTGTTGTGTCCTCAGGCAGGACGGACTGCATGAGCAAAGAGGTTATGCTTCCACTCTTGTGTACCTTGATCAGGCCACACAATGAGAACTGTGTGCAGTTCTGGGTGTAGTATAAGAAGTCTGATATGCTGCTGGAATAAGCTAAGAGGAATGCCTCTACAACAGTACATGGGAAGGAGAGGAATGGAAGTGGTAAGACTTAAAAAGGTGGAGCCTTTCTCATTAGATACCACAAGATATAACAGGGGTACATGATACAGGTACACAAAATGTTATCAGAGAAATGAGAAGAAACTATCCTGAGTAGGAGGACAGAAGGGGGAGGTGTTAGCTCATGAAATGAATTACTGGAATGGAATGGTAGAGAAGGAATAAACAGATGTATTTGGCAGAGCATGTAATAGGTAGGCAGTGGGTGAGTGGGAAAGTGGGAGGAAGACTCTTAAGTGTACTTAAAGGGGTAGCTATAAGGCTTTATCTCCTTCTGCTATCAAAACAAATTTGATGAAATGTAAATTTTGAGACACCACTATTGGCTCAGAGTGCAGAAAGAAGGTGAAGTCTGATATTTTGATGTAGAGTTAAAAGAGTTAGTACCTTTAAACTATGTTTTTGTTAAAATTAATATCATCAAAATCTTCCAAGTAAAGAAAGGTCTTATGATTATTAAAATTTTCATTTAAAATTCTCCCGTTTTGCAAAACTACCAAAAAAGAGGATACTGGGACTGGAGGCAGAAAATTTCTGTTCAGTGCCAATAGCCTTCTGGTGAAACCTGCTGTCCTTTAACTGTACAACAATCAGGCTGATTACACATTTTATGCAAGGATTGGAGGCATAGAACCCCTGCTTGTTGAAAGTCATTGTTTTGGTTCTGTGTCAAAGTGCAAATCAAAGTGAAGACAAGATCTCACTACAATGTGTGAGGATTTTATTTGCTAGCTAGACTGTAGACTTCCATGATACATTTTTGTATATTTGTAAAAGAAAGTCTTCTCAAATTATTGCTTCTGTGATGAAGTATGATTATTTCATATAGATACTTTCATCTGGTCTTTGGCTATGTACGTGGGTTTTGCCCCATGCAGCTAATACTCACTTACTTCTTACAAAGACCTACAAGTAAGGGTCAGTTTTATATAATATGATCAGAATCAGTAATACTTTATTGATCCCATGGGAAATTGTTTATGTTACAACTACACAGATAAACATAGACACAACATAGACCAAACACATATGCTACATAATTAGATTAGACAGATACTATACTAACTTATGTTACCCCACATATATAACAGCAACGCCTGACATAGGTACACTGTTGACCATAGCCAAAGTATTAGATGAGTTGATACCACATATAATAGTTACATGAAAGGGGGAGCCTTTCATGCTAATTACCACTCACATTAGGATATGAGATATTGCACAATACGATACTTTACCTAAGTTATAGCATATTGCACAAAGGATAATTGCATTGATGATTAATATTGCACTGAAAAAAGATAAGAGAGAGAGAAAAAGGATGGGGAAAAAAGAAAAACATGGGTAAAAGTTTAACATTGTACTATGTGGTCTCCTTCAGTAGTGGAGGTGGTGCTAAGATGGTAGGAGGCATTATAGAGTCTGATGGCTGGGGGCAGGAAGGATTTCCTGTGAAGTTCAGTGGAGCACTTTGTGTTTGTCAGCCTTCTGCTAAAGGAACTTCTGTGTCCATCCACCACTCTGTTAAGTGGGTGGTCAATATTTTCCATGATGAACTTTAGTCGAGCTAACATTCTTCTCTCAGCCACGGTTTCGAGGGTGTCCAGTTCTTCTCCAGTTACTGAGTTAGCCTTCTTTACCAATTTATTGACTCTGTTTGCCTCAGTCTTCTTTATACTACCACCCGACTAAGCAGCTCACCCTACTATTCAGGCATGACCAAAGGGCAACCAGGTGCACTCTCCAGTCCAGCTGGTGAATCTGGGTATCCTGAGGCAATGTTACAACTGCCTTATGTACACAGACAACCCTCTCCTCCTACCACAAAACACTAACATATGTGAGAGATGCAATTATACAGCCAAACTGGAAGCTAAACTGTCTCCGCCCAAGACTGGAACAGACAGTCAAGAGGAGAAGGTTAACACTTGCACCACACCTCCAGCCGCACACAGACCTACTAAAACAGCACTGGCAAAAAATACACATAAATACACAAAATCATACTCTGAGGCTCTAAATAAAAACCTGCAAAAGCATCAGAGACCTCCAAAGCAGACACCCAAACAATCTGCACCTCCTGTCACAAACCAGACAACACATAAAACACAAAATCAGTGTGCCGCACAATCAAAGCCCTTAAGTCGTAATAACATACCTAACACACTAGTAATAGGTAACTCTATAGTCAGGCACACTGACGTCCCACTCACTAGGCTGGACAAACAGAATGTTACTGTTAGCTGCCTGTCGGGATCCAGAATCTGCCACATAACACAAGCACTCAGGTCACTCCAGGATAAGTACAAATATGACTCTGTCATTGTTCATGTTGGTGTGAATGACCTGAGATGTACCTCCCTGGACTACATGAAAAGAGACATGGAAGAGCTCTCTGATCATGTAGCCCAGGCTGGTATGACCCTGACCCTGAGTCGCATCCTGCCCTCATCAGAATGATACCTCATTATAATGAAAAAATGATCAATTTCAACAATTGGCTAAGCTTCTGGTGTCATTCAAAGGGGATCCAGTGTCTGTCAGCCTGGAACGACATGCTCGACAAGCCGCGTTGCTTCGCAAGAGACTGCTTGCACCTGTCACCCCTAGGCTTTCGAATACTGGCCAATGTTCTTACTGCCCCCATAGTGCCTTTTTTAGGCAAGGTTCAAAAGTCAAACCCACTTCCATACACAGCACAATTAACAAAAAACTGAGGGTTATGCTACTCAACGCCAGGAGTTTAAATCTCATAATGCATGCGCTCGAAACACTCCTCAGTATGGAGAACGTCGGCATCTGTGCAGTAACTGAAAATTGGTTCAAGGCTCCAGAGAGCACCCCAGCACTACCGGGCTACAACTCATACCACACGTTTCAGCCACAGAACACAGACTGAAACACAAAAGGAGGGGGTGTATCCATATTCATCAAGGATACCTACACCTCCAGGTTAGTGGCACAGCATGATACCTCTGAGATCATCCATGTGCAACTAACATCGGGCAAATCTGCAATGAAAATTGTGGCCTGCTATAGATAACCCTCCATGACCCAGGACCACCACTCTTCCTTTCTGGAGACATTGGAAAACATGAAGGTCCTACCGAACACCCTGATATTGGGCGATTTCAATTACCCTACTATTCATTGGGAAAACTACTAGAGTACAAACTCCCAGGCCTAGCGCTTCCTGGAATTCATCAACTCAAATGCCCTGGATCAGCTGGTAAACTTCCCTATCTGAGGTGAAAACATATTGGACCTGGTCATCACCAACATGGGCAACAGGTGTTCCACACTGGAGGTCAACCTGTCACTGGTTAGATCAGACCATAAACTAATCACTCTGGATGTCCACACCCCACCACCACCCCCAACTATGGAAACCACAGTAAAAGACTTTTCTAAAGCAAATTTCACCTTACTTAAGACAGAGGTGGTAAGTTTCACAGCCCCCAAGCTAAAGGATAATGCTGTCCAAGATGCAGAAACCTTTACAAATGCACTCTATAAGCACCTACAAGGATGCATGGATCGTGCCATCCCTAGCAAAACCAAGACTCACTTCTCTAAGAGAAGGAAACCAGTTTGGTGGACCCCTGTAATAAACAGGCTATACAATAGGAGGAGAAAACTAGTTCAGAAAAAAAGCAAATCCCAAGAAGGAAAGACATCCCTGATCAGTATCAGTAAGAAACTAAAATCCCTCATGAAATCATCCAAGGCTAACTTTGAAAGAAAAATAGCCAAGGATTCAAAAGATAACCACAAAGCCTTCTTTAGCTATGCTAAGAATCTAAGTGGCAACTCACAGATATGCACTGAACTAGTGCAAAATAGCACAAAATATACTGAACCTACTGATATTGCCAACATCCTGGCAGATAGATTCAGTGCAAACTTCACGTCCTCTCACCTCCAAAAGGGCCCACAACAATATCGGAAAAGTGTAGTGTCCCAAAAATCACAGATGCACAGGTGAAAACAGCCCTTTCAAATGCCAAAAACACAGCGTCAGTGGGACCAGATGGTGTCCCTGGCTGCGTCTTGCATGAACTACAGAACGAACTAACCCCCCACCTAAACACACTGTTCAACCTCAGCCTCTCCACAGGCTACGTGCCCATAGAATGGCGCACCGCAGTGGTTATTCCTCTCCACAAAGGAGGGGCCACAACTGACCCTGGTAACTATCGCCCCATAAGCCTGACTAGCCTGGTCTGCAAGGCTATGGAGCGCATCATCATGGAACTCATTAACAAAGACATTGTGAACCTCCAAACACTTGACTCGACCCAGTTCGGCTTTGTTAAGTGCAGATCATGCCTACTAAACCTGGTTGACTTCTTCGAGACAGTCACCAAGGCCATAGATGAGGAAAAGGTGGTTCACACAGCCTACCTTGACCTCGCCAAGGCTTTTGACACCATTCCCCACTCAGGTATTACAGAAAAACTCACCAGCCTGAACATAAACCCCTACGTCACGAGATGGGTTGCCAACTGGCTTACAGACAGAACTCACACGGTAAGAATAGCGGGCTTCAGGTCTGACTCTAAACCAGTGACAAATGGTGTCCCACAAGGCTCAGTCCTGGGAACCCTACTGTTCGGCATATACTTCCCAGAAGTACAGGCAAACACAGGAGGACTATGGCTAACCAAGTTCGCCGATGACTGCAAACTGGGAGCCATAATTGACTCTCTGGCTGACACAGACATCCTCCAAAAGGGCCTTACTGAGACGGACACCTGGTGTCAAAGTCATGGCCTCAAGCTAAATGCCAAGAAATGCAAAGTCATCCCGTTTGGGGAAAAACAAAACACCCACGAATTATCACATAGGTGGAAGCCCCCTTAATACAGAAGAGGTAATAAGAGATCTGGGGACCCAGGTAGATAGTAATCTCTTCTTTGACAATCATATTGCCAAAGTAGTTAGGAAATCCTTCTATGTGGCCCATCTAATTACTAAAGAGTTCGCATCTAGAAATAAAGAGGTTATAGTGTCCCTCTACTCATCACTCATTAGACTCATCTTAGAGTACAATGCCCCATTTGGGATGTACCTCACAAGACACTTCCAACAGCTGGAAAGACCACAAAAGTACCTTATCAAGAGGATTACTGGCCTCAAACATATGTCTTATGCAGCCCGACTGAAAAAAACTCTGGCTTTACTCAGTGGCATATCGCTTACTCAGAGGTGATCTCTGCCTGACTTAAAAAGCCATGTCCAACTCAGAATTGATGGACATGCTCCACCTAAAGAAATCCAAGTCACTGCGAGCCACGCGCTCTAGTAAGCTAAACCTCGCCACAACAATAAATAGAACATGCCGGAGGGAAAGATTCCTGTCACAGAGACTCCCCATGCTTTGGAACAAAATTCCAAATTACATCAGGCAGAGCCCCTCACTATCACTCTTCAAGAGAAACCTTGACGAGTGGATGGGTAACAGAAAATACACCCCCAGCACATCACTGCGAAGAAGGTAGCGCTGGCCAGTACAGTCTCATAGAACAACCGCAGCATAGTGTTGCTGACTCCAAAGGATCTGAGTCTTCATAGTAAGTGCAGCCTACTCTGACCCTTTTTATATGGCACGTGCAAGTTTTTGAACCAGTCCAGCTTACTGTCCAGGTGTACCCCCAAATACTTGCAGTCCTGAACAATCTCCACTTCAACTCACCTAGTTGGCAGAGCGGTGACTGGGGGGCAAGATTGTGATCTCCCTGGATTCACTATCAACGCCTTCATTTTACTGATGTTCAGCTGCAACTGATTAATCTCAGACCAGCTCACAAAGCTGTCAACCACACGACTGTATTCCTCCTTGTCTCCATGTCTGATACTTCTTACTATGACTGAGTCATCCGGGAATTATTGCAGGTGACAGCACTCAGTGCTATAGCTGAAGTCTGTGGTATACAGGATGAAAAGGAAAGGTGATAAAACTGTCCCCTGTAGTGATCCAGTGCTACATAGCACTGTGTCAGACATGCAGCCCTGCAGTAGCACATATTGGGACCTATTAGTCAGGTAATTCAGGATCCATTTGACTAAGGGAGCATCTGCATTCATCTTTAACAGCTTACTGCCCAGCTTGTCTAGCTGGATGGTATTAAAACATTTGAGAAGTTGAAGAACATGATTCTGAGGGATCCTTCTGGTTTGTCCAGGTGACTATATGCTCTATGCATAAGGTGGATAAAGGCATCTTCAACCCATATCTTTTCCTGGCATGCAAACTGATGGGGGTTTAGTTCTGACCTGACCATGGGGTGAAGTACTTCCAGGACCAGCCTATCAAGGACTTTCATGCAGTGTGGCATGAGTGCCACAGGCCTGTAATCTTAAGTATCCCCTGGGCTTGCCTTCTTTGACACCAGAATCAGACAGGATATTTTCCACAACAGGGATACCCTATGGGTACTGAGGCTCATGTCGAAGATCCTGAGTAGCACCCCTCCAAGCTGTGAGGTACAGGACTTCAGCACCTGTGGGCTAATGCCATTAGGCCCCACTACTTTTGTAGTGCAAAGTCTTTGTAGTTTTCTGATCACCTAGTCCTCTGATAGGATGATAGTCGAACTGTTGGCCTCCGCTTTGCCAGCTGATGCGGGAGTGTGGGCGGTTCTTGTTTGTGCTATGTGGTCTGGATGTGACTGTGTACCTTCCTTCCCTTGTGTTGAATAGTAGAGACTGGGGGGGAGTTGGACAAGGTATGCATTATGCTATCCAGGAGGGCATCTTCTCATTGCAAGGGGGGACCACATCGCATGTTATCAAATCTATGATCCCAACATTTGGGGTTGTTTGCCTAAAGTGAATACCTAGCAGGTTTATATAGCAGCCTACCTTAAACACAACCTAAGTGCTGTGCATTCTCAACTTTATGCAACATCCATAGTATAATGGCTCTTTATGTACGCTGCAGCAGGATCAGACAGAGACTGGTTTAGACTGTGTTTGAGTCTTATCTCCATCATTTTTTTTTAGCTTTTCTCATGAGAAAATGTATGAGGTTTATCATGTGTTCCCATAGTTGTATTTGTATGCACCCAAGATTTTCATCAGTATCCATTTCTCACAGATATTTTTCATTAAAGTACTATATGTTAAGACTGGTGACCAATAATTTAAGTTTATGTGATTGTTTATTTCCTGAGCATAAAGCAAAGCAGGGTCTATATTATGAAAGCAAAAAACCCTATGAGCAAATACCAAAATATCGACCCCTATACTGCAAAACACAAAAATCCTGAATGCACTAAACAGCGAAAAAAAAAGCGAACTGTCATAGTCGGCCAACCCCATCACTACCTATATACTACCTACCCAAATAAAATAAATAAATCCTATACATAGACTAACCAATCCCTACTTCTAACCTAAAGTAAAGCACAAAACCCTACTTCTAACCTGACACTAAACTCCACATACACAACCAACTCTGCACTTTCCTTAACCCCTCCCTGACCCTAAGGTCCGTGACTACCACACACGTCCCCTACAGACATACACCCAAACAAAACAATTATACAACAACCCCTCATTGATATTCAAAAACATGCACGCTGATTGGTCAGCATGCACGTTGTAAATCAGAGTTATAGTAATGGAAAAAAGTCTGGTCGCCCGGACTTTTTCCATTACTATAACTCTTTTTTTTACAGCAACGGAGAACACAAGATCTCCATTGCTTCACACTATCTCGCTATGTTAAACGAGTTTAGCATAGCGAGACAGCTTTAAAAAAAGCAACGGAGATTCTCCGTTGCTTTTTTTAAAGCTGTCTCGCTATGTTAAACTCCTTTAACATAGCAAGACAGTTTGTAAAAAGCAACGGAGATCTTGCTTTCTCCGTTGCTTTTTTCAAAACTGTCTCGCTATGTTAAATGGGTTTAACATAGCGAGGCAGCTTTAAAAAAAGCAACGGAGATTCTCCGTTGCTTTTTTTTGAAGCTGTCTCGCTATGTTAAACCCATTTAACATAGCGAAACAGTTTGTAAAAAGCAACAGAGATCTTGCTTTCTCCGTTGCTTTTGCCCACAGCTCTGATGTACTGTGTAGGCATATGCATGCGCAGTACATCAGAACTGCCGCAGAATACCAGACAGCTGTGGAGGACAGCAAGGAGGCATTATACAATGCCATTATTTAAGAAAAGTAATTTATTTTTTTTCTTAAATAATGTCATTGTATAATAGCAATAACCCACTTCTGGGTGTGGGTAATGCTGGATTTACCCACGGTTGGCTTTGTTTGGCCACTCGGGCTTCACCCTCGTGACCAAACCACACCAACCGTGGGTAAATCCAGCATTACCCACACCCGGGCGTGGGTTATTGCTATAATAATCCACATACATACATTTAACAAAGCCTTACCTCCAACACTACTAAACCCCACATACAAAACTATCTTTAACCCCTCCCTAACCCTAAGGTCCATAATTACCGCACATTTCCCCTACGAAAATATACACAAACAAAATAAATAACCTGCATACATACATTTAACAAAACCCTACACTAAATCTAACATACATTACTTATCTAAGCACTTACCTTAACCCGCACCCTATCCTAAACTCCGTAACTATCCAACACTCAACTTATGCAGCTAATCCACAGATGGGCCAACCATGGAAATTCGACATTTCCATTTTTGTGGTTTTCGACTTTTGCTCTAAGTCCAATTTGCGCTATACGGTTCGACATTTACGTATTCGCGCAAACGTCTTTTCGCTCTCATAATATAGACCCAGCGAAGCATACATGTTGTATGCAATGATGTATAAGAAAAGCTGTTTATATTGTGTAAAACCATGTGAAGCAAATGCACTTGTGTATGGCTTTCTTAAGACAAAAGTAACATGGGTCACACTATAAGAAACTTAAAATACACATAAAAAGAAACACTATTATATGTAGCAAATGCAATTAAATTAATTAAAAAGGATGTGTTATTTAGTTGTTGTTGAAATAACTCATTTTTGAATTCAGACTGCTAAAATAATAGTGTTCTGCCTAAGAAAGCTATAGTTGTTAGACAGCTTGATGTATCCGTCTTCTGTAAGGTCCTTAATGGAGAGCTTCTGGGGAGTCTGCATACTGTTATTAACTGCTAGCCACACCATTAAAGTTAAACAATTATGCTACCCTTTTTGTAACACCTAGTAACAATATGAAACTGAGAATTATGCTACAAGTCTTTAACATTGCTTTTGTATCTAAATTACCATGCAAAATGTCAAATCATTATCTACTAGGGAGGCTTGGTATAATGGTTAAAATGTTTACCTCACAGACACAAGTTAGGGGGGTTGATCCTTATCTTTGAAAGAAATTCGCTAGGCTTAAAATGGCTTACAAGGGCAGCTAGCCTAGTATTAACCTATGAATTCATGAATGACAAATATATACGTTTTGGTGGGTGGGTGAGTTTATCATAATGATTAAGGTATTCACCTCATAGAGACAAGGTACAGGGTTTGATTCTGATATTGGGTTATTGGCTTGGCTTAAAGTAGCCTTTCAGGGCAGTTAGCCTAATGTTTACCTGTGAACCTATGAACTAATGGCAGTAAGTAGTTAACACTAGTTTATGATAGGAGAGTGTTAACTGGTCTGACAGTCTTGCAACATGCTAGTTATTTATGAATAATTATTATGATATGCCTGAAGCTTGTTAATGAATATGGTACCATAAATCATAGATCATTTGTTCTAAGTCTGCTCAGTACAGGTCAATTAGTCAAGCAGGCTTCTAAAGAAAGAATTTTACATGGAAGATGAAGCCCCCCTAACTCTCCCCAATCCACCCATACACACATGTACAATCATGCAAGAGGTTATGCACCCATTAAGTAATTTGACTTTCTCTGAGATCACCAGCCTGCAGGAATAAGTTAAAATATTTTTATCAGAAGCCTATTTTGATTATCTCAGACAGTAGTGGTCAACAAGCTTTGTATAACTGGTCTGGGACAGAACAAGCAGATATACTTGTTAACTGTTATGTTGAAATTAAACCTGATAACATGTCCTACAGCTGGCTCCCTGTAGTGCAGCCTAGCATTCACAAACATTCAAGTGAGATTTAATTAAGAAGTAAATTACATCAATGCAGCAGATCATAGAAGTATTGTACTCTTTTTCTTTCCACCCAACCAGAAGTTAGTTGGCTGCTTATTTTAAACAGAGAACTGGGTCCCACTTTACCAGAGACAATAAATCACTATGATTTTTCCTCTGAAAAGGTAAAAAGACTTTACTGATAGGATGTGGAATATTAAAGTTCTGTGTAAAGGAAAATAGGCTCATCTCCTTTCAATAGATCTTTATTAGCTGATTTAAATTACTAGTCCCTTCTTCTTCTGCAATTTTGTTCTGGAATTTGTAGATACTTCTAGAAAATACATCTAAACAAAAAAGCCTTTGTTTTAATGTATAGCTGATGGTAGATCTTTTGTGTTTCCTCCTGTTTTTGTCTGTGGTGATTTTGGATGATGTGCTAATATGTAGCTGATGGTAGATCTTTTGTGTTTCCTGCTGTTTTTGTCTGTGGTGATTTTGGATGATGTGCTAATGTGTTGCTGATGGTAGATATTTTGTGCTTCCTCGTGTCTTTGTGGTGATTTTGGATGATGTGCTTAATATATAGCTGATGGTAGATCATTTGTGTTTTCTCGTGTCTTTGTCAGTGGTAATTTTGGATGATATGCTAATGTATAGCTGATGGCAGATCTTTTGTGTTTTCTCATGTCTTTGTTTGTGGGATTTTGGATGTGCTATGTTCTTCACAACTCCTCCTTCCAAACAGAAGCCTGGCAAACACTGATACAGTTTTTAAGACAGCTAGTCCCTGCCTTACCAGTGCCAGAAAATTACCAGAAATCTTTCCACGTGTAGGCAGGAAACTGTTCACTAACTCGAGAAATCTTGCTATTATGCCACCTTTTACACAGAGAAATATGTAGCCTCCTTTTAGTGCATCTTTGGGATTCATTTCAACTTGTCAGTGGAAACTTTGGCAAGTGGCACTACTGTGAAAAGAAGCCACTGAAAAACATTTTCAGCAAATTTGCTGGGGGTAAACCCCTTGCAACCCTTTGTGGAAAAATGATTCCAATATGCCCTCAAACTTCTATATACTAACTCTGCAGTCATAAATTCCATTATTGGTGAAAGTGATTGTTAGAGAAATTACTTAGGGAAATCAGTGCTCACTGAACATGCCTCCATGCACATGTATGGGTCCCAATCGGTTTTTGACTGATTAACGCTGTACCCTCTTTTCTGGGAAGGAATCTACGCTGGGCGTATAAAAACTTGCAGCAAAGTTTTGGTATTTAATGCTGGTTACGTAGTGATCTTTGACTTTGTTGTTGTATTTAAATAAAAGGATTCTTGATCATGAAAATTCATTCTTCTGTGTTCATTACATCACCATGAGAAAAGGCTGCTCTTTACATTATCTTCCCCAAACCAGACCGTATTCATTTCACATTAAGATAAATAAATTGTAATAGAATAGAAATAGAATAAATAAATGCAAAGAGCAGGTGGAATGATTGGGAGAGGTGGAGTTCTTGGCTTTTTCATAAGTACACATCTAGTACTATAAGAGAATTTTTCTTAAAATTGTTTGTGGGCCAACTGTTGTGAATTATGTGGAATCGATTAATATACATGCATATTAGAATGTCTGTTCTAAAACGTAATCCTTGTTGTTCCTTTGAATACTATATGCATTTTGCAGTTTATATACTCAATATTCTCTTTTCTTTAAAATACAGATATCACAGAAACATTATTAAAGCTTTAAAAGAATGTTTTGGGCCATCTAGAAAAATGTCCTTGCTAATACTAGCAGCAGTTCTCGGCTACATTCGGCTCGATAAAGATAATGACCCGTGGGTGAAGGTCATCCCAAACTGTTTTTTCAGTACTTTCTGCATAGCTGTTGGAATTCATGTAAGCATTTCATTTTCTTTTTCCATATTTCAGTGTATATGTTCCATCAGAATTTGTATATGACTGTATTTAATGTGTCCCAAATCTACACGCACTATCCTTTATCACTATGCATGAGAAGAAAGATGCATTCTGAATCCTGTAAAAGTACAGATACCATTGTGTGACATAACAAAGCCAGCTGGTTTAAACACAGCTGATACCCGAGGCAGGGGTGGTAGTGGATGGTGGCGTAAACATTAAATAGAGTGAGTCTATGTGCAATAATATGATAAGGATACACCTCACAGAGGCTTAATACTTCTTATGACTGTATGGTAAAGGACCCTGTTACCTAACATGTCCTAGTAAGTGATGTGAAATAGTACTGAAATATTCATTTTCAGTGATTATTCATGGGCTACAAAAAGAAAAACAGAAAGTGTCTGCTGTTATTTGTCTTTCATAAGTAGATAAATACTCCGTTATACTGCCTTTAAAAAACAAGTAAAGCATGAAACTGGACCACATCTGGGAAAAAAGGCAAAGAGTGAATATGCACCACTTCTTAGAATGCAGTCCAAGAGTACAACAAAGTATGTTTGTAGTGGAATGCTAATGAAAAAGATCTAGACATTGTACAGAAAAAGAAGAAACTTAAAAATATTACACGTGACAATGTAAGGTGACAATGTGAGGTGTTGCCATCTGTGCCAGGGAGAGTGTGCCAGTGCATGTGTAAGATATGCCAGCATAGCTAGCTGGAGTTTTGTAAATAATTTTGTGTCATTTGACTGTCACACTGACTTGTGCGGATGCTTGTGTTAAAAATCTATCAACAGAGTTATTGTAACTGATTAAATGTTTATGTTTAAACAAACAATTCTGGAAGGGAAGAGCAGAAATGTTTGAAATTGCTATATAACTTTCAGATACACACACCTTTGCTAAGATCTGTTGCAGTGTGTGTGTGTGTGTGTGTGTATGTATGTATGTATATTGTACCAGGGTCAGGTGATCAAATGTGGTGTCATTCTATAACCAGCAATGAGAGGATGGAACTCCCGCAGCAGCTTGTTTTGCTTTTTCTTTGGAACCTGATATAAAGATCTGTGACAGTAGTCACAGTCAGTCAGTTGAGCTAGTTCAGTTCAGTCTATTAGAAGCTCATCACCGTGCCACATCTCACCTTCTAATCTTGCCTTGCTGCATTAATTAAGTTATCTAGGGAGCAGTTATTCTTTAGACAGTCAGGGTATACAGTGAGATTACTTAAGTTGTGTTTTTCTGCATCTGTTTGAATCTGTCCAGCTGTGATGTTCATCGTGTTTCACTGTTGCAGTCATTACTCTTGGGTTATCCTGCTGGCAGGCTACCCTCAGTCAGCCAGAATTCCAAAGTCTAGGTCCGGCGTCGGTTGCTGTCGCCTCTTCCCTGATGTCAGTGCGCCAGGGGTATAAAAGATGCAGCCAACGCCATTATGTCCTTCAAGAATGCAACTGCAGTCATAACATATGGGTTGTCCTGCCTCAGGCAGCCCTCGGTCAGCCGGATTCCAAAGTCTGGGTCCGACGTCGGCTGATGTCGCATTTCTCTCCGACGTCAGAGCGTCTGGAGTATATAAGCATCAGCCGATGCCATCTTCTTCAGTCTTTCTTGCCGTGCGGTGCCCAAAGCAGAAGCAGTTCGCAAGTGCCGGTCAGTCAGCTCCTGTATTCTTCGAAACCGAAGTCATCAAAAAAGCTAAGTACCCTGTTGGGGACCTTTTCTTGCCTCAGCCAATGTCAGAAATTACTGAAAAAGTAAATAATTGTTTGTCTTGTGGTAAACAAATACCTCATAAGGATTTCCATTCTTACTGCCTCCCTTGCCTTGGCCCAGACCACGACGTCTCGGCCTGTGCCGCCTGTGCTCGCTTCAATAAGCGCAGTCTCAGGTGCCGGGCGGAGTTCGCTGAAGACTTTTTCGGTGAAAAATTTGATTATATAATGCCGTCGGAACAACCGACAACACATACTCCTAAGAAACGAAAAGACCGGGACCGACATCCTCGGCCCGCTTCTTCCACCGACACCACGCCAAAACTAACCGCGAGTGCCCTGGTTCCCTCTGAGGTGGTTATTCCACCGCTTCGAACTGAAGACACCGCATTACCGATACCTCCGATACCGGAGGCCACTCCGACGCCAGTTATTGATTTTCCTCCGGATACTGAAACCGAGGAAATGCCCGAGACCATTGCTGTTGATAAGGTCACTCCTGCACGTGGAGCGGCTAGGCCTCCCATGTCCATGTCTATCAAGGCCTACACACGTGCTAATGCAGCCAGCAAGGCCAAGCATCTTACTGCTAAAACCTTACCTCAGCCTACTCCTGAAACTCAAATCATGTCTATGGCCGCAGATTTAATTTCTCTGATCAGAGGTTCCCAGGCCCATCCTTAGAGAGCATCCCAGCCTCCTCCTGATAAGAGGCCCAGGGTTGAACCAGCTCTCTCTTCAGATGAAGATTTTGAGGACTCTGTTCACTCCGAAAGCCAGGAAGAGCCCTTCCAGACCTATGAGGATTCAGATGCAGAGGACTCCATTCCCTCGGCCTCATCTCCTGAGGATATTTCTTTTGGGGAAGTTCTGCATTCCATGAGGGAGCATTTTCAGTGGCAAGGCCAGGAATATTCAGATTCTAGAAAGCGGCTTCGAACATTCCTTAAAAAACCCCAACACAGACCCTTAGCTATACCTCCTGTGCTTGATGTTTTGGATGATCTATACTCTGACTCCAGTGTTACCCCTGATACTCTTCCTCCTGCTCCTGTCAAGCCTGACAGATACTATAGGTCCCAGAAACCCATTCTCATTTCTTTAGGGCCCATGCTGTTGATTTAGAAACAATTTCCCAAGGGCCTAAAGGGGTTTCGGCTACCACCTCCAAAAACCCTTTACCTTCCGACAGGGAAGCAAGGTCCTTAGAGAGATGGGGGAAGAAGGTTTACACCTCCACTACTTTATCTATGAGAGCTCTCAATTGTCTCTTTCACATGTTTCAATATCAGGATTTCCTGTTAGATGATTTACAGAAAAAATTGGCCTCTCCTGAACCTTTAGATAGGAAGTCTTTGCAAGAGGCTGTTCATAATTCTCAGCAGGTTAGCAATCACTTTCTACAGTGTGGATATGATGCATTGGAAGCTTCATGTAGGGCAGCTATGACAGGGGCGGTCATTCGTAGACATGCATGGTTAAAAGAGCAACCATTACCAGATCATGTTAAGGCAAAACTTCTTGATGCACCCTTGGAAAAGAACAAGCTTTTTGGTGCTAATGCTAAAGATGTGTTAAAGTCCATTGAGGAAAAAGGCAAGTCAGTTCAGACAGTCAAAGATTTCCTCCAGGTTCAGCCACCCAGATTCAGCAGAAACTGGCCTTCTAAAAACTGGTCCTTTCCTAATCCTGAAAGATTTCAAAGGGGCAAAAACAGGCGTGCCCGAGGAAGAGGGCAATACAGAGGATCCTACAGGGGACGACAATGGCAACCAGCAAACCAAAGAAGTGACACAGGGGTTTCTCCTGCCCCGCAGGGACAATCTCAATGACTTTCCTCTAGTTCCGCTGACCAAGGAGCAAACAGACGCTCCTTTGGGCGGAAAATTATCTCTGTTTTCAAAAAATTGGCACAAACTGACAAAAGACAAATGGATTTTGGACATTATAGACCACGGTTACAGGTTCCATTTTCATACCTTGCCAAGAAAACAAGGCATGCCAAACCTTCCACAAAATCAGAGGGCAGAGGCTATCAAGCAAATTTCTCTGCTTGCTCAGATCAAAGCAATAGAAAAAGTTCCACAACAAGAACAAGGTCAGGGGTTTTATTCAAGACTGTTCCTTGTTCCAAGAAAAGAAACTCAATGGAGACCAATACTGGACTTGTCCGCTTTAAACACTTTTCTCATAGTACCAAAGTTCAAAATGCTGACTCTACAGCAACTCCTTCCCATGCTGGGCAAGGGGTCTTGGCTGATTACTCTGGACCTCAAGGAGGCATACCTGCATGTCCCTATCAGACACAGCTGCAGAAGATACCTCAGATTTCTTGCAGGGCCAGAGCATTATCAATTCTCAGCATTGCCATTTGGCTTATCTACTGCACCCAGAGTATTCATGAAATGCCTGGCATCAGTAATTGCTCATTGCAGGCTCCAGGGGATTCAAATCTACCCGTACCTGGACGATTGCCTCATACAAGTGGACAACAAACTAACCTTGACAAAAATAATGTCATACACTTGCTACAGGCTCTGGGATACACAGTCAACTTTCAAAAGTCAAGACTTCAGCCATCCCAGCAAATAACCTTCTTAGGAGCCAAACTAGACACAGCCTCTCAAATGGCTTACCTGACAGAAGACAAGCAAAAGAAGTTAACTCATTACTTCAAAAGTTTAGCAAAGCTCACCCAGATGACTGCAAGGAGATTCCTACAGGCCCTGGGTTACATGGCATCCTGCATTCTCCTGGTTCCACTAGCAAGACTACACATGAGAAAGCTTCAATGGTACCTAAAAAGCTTATGGTCTCAACACAGCAACAACCTAGAAGCAACTATTCTGCTCATTCCATGTCTTCAAAAGGAATTTCTATGGTGGGCCACAGTAAGCCAGTCAAACACAGGTATGTCGTTCAAAAAACCTCAGATAACACAGACCATGACCACAGACGCCTCAGGCCTTGGATGGGGGGGCGCACATGGAGGGCAGATGTATTCAAGGACAATGGTCTCCAAAGGAAACACATCGGCATATCAACCAAAAAGAAATGCTGGCAGTAATGCATGCCATCGAGGCCTTTGGATAACAACTTCAACAAGGCCACCTACTAATACGGACAGACAACACCACTGTGATGTGGTACATAAACAAGCAGGGGGGCACTCATTCTTAGCCCCTCTGCAGACTGACAATGACTCTTTGGGAAAAATCACTGAGTCTAAACATACAGTTACAATCCCAGTTTGTTCCAGGCAAAGACAATGTTCTGGCGGACAGTCTAAGTAGGAATTTCCTAGACCCCCACGAATGGAGGCTACATCCAGACATCTTTATACGACTCACATCGACATGGGGCAGGCCGGACGTGGACCTATTTGCCTCCCACCTCAATCATCACTTACAAAAGTTCTGCTCAAGGACATATCATCCACAAGCATGGAAAATAGATGCTCTCTCATTCAACTGGAGCTCCCTAATAATCTATGCATTTTCACCTCTGCCACTGATGACCACAGTGTTACTAAAGATCAAAGCAGAGCAGCTGAAGGGGATCCTAATAGCTCCAGACTGGCCAAGACAACACTGGTACCCACTACTACGGAGCATATGTCACAACAAAGCGTGGGTCCTTCCCCAGTGGCCCCAACTTTTGACTCAACACAACTTCAGGACAGTTCATCCCAACATCCAGACGCTACAGCTAACAGCTTGGGAGATCCCATGAATAACCTCAATTTACCTCTCTCCAAGGAAGTTCAGCGGATACTAACAGAAGCCCGCAGACCATCCACCAGAAAGGCTTACTCAGCCAAATGGAAGAGATTCAGCATTTGGAATACCAGCAAGGGTCATGATGCATCACTTTTGAGCATTCCACTCATTCTGGAATACTTGGCAGATATGCTACATAACGGACTCTCATACTCTTCCATAAAAATACATGCTTCAGCTATCTCAGCTAGATACAACACTGATCCACCTGTGTTTTCACATCCCTTGTTAAGGCAATTTCTTAGAGGAATCAAGAATATAAAGCCCCCAAGAAAGGCACCAGTACCAGCTTGGGACCTCAATTTTGTCCTAGAAAAATTTACTCTACCTCCCTTCGAGCCAGCAGCTTCTGTGGATTTACAATTTCTTTCCTGGAAGACAGCTTTCCTGCTGGCCATTACCTCAGCAAGAAGGGTTTCGGAATTACAGGCCCTAATGGCAATACCACCGTTCATAACCTTTCACAGAATCAGGGTCTCCTTACGAACCAACCCTACCTTTCTGCCAAAAGTGGTATCTAGGGTTTCTTTAAATCAAGCAATTCACCTGCCTACTTTCTTTCCCAATCCTGAGAACAAAGGGGAAAGACTGTTGCATACCTTGGACATACACAGACAACTTCGCTACTACCTAGACAGAACCAAGACCAGTAGGAAGTCTGATCAGCTTTTTGTAGCTTACCCCCCTGGAGTACAAGGAAAAGCAATTTCCAAACAGACAATTTCAAAATGGATTGGACATTGCATCAGATTCTGTTATTCCTTCCATGGAAAGAGTGTGCCAGCCAATGTCAGACCACACTCCACCAGAGCTACAGCCACCTCTACAGCATTCTTAAGAGGGGTGCCTACAAAAGACATTCTAGATGCTGCTACATGGAGCTCCGTGCATACATTTTCCAAACACTACAACCTCCCTTTATATTCCAGATCCAGAGCAGGCTTTGCTTCGGCAGTCCTGCAGGGATTGATAGATACACCATCCTTTTCTTAGAGCATACCACCTCCTCCAGCTAAGCTATGGTATTCAACCCATATGTTATGACTGCAGTTGCATTCTTGAAGGACATAGTACAGTTTTGTACCTACCATAAATGTAGATGTCCGATAGATATGCAACTGCAGTCGGGTTTTCCCTCCCTCCTTCCCCTCTATGCCTTGGGTCCACTCTTCTCCCTGTTATCCTTAGCTGGGGATATCTGTTATGGTGTATCTGTTTATTGCTTATTTATTGTCTGGAAACCTATTATTGTCTTCCAATTTGATTACAGCCTTCCTTGGAGGGCACCTGGCATCTGGGGCAAGAAACACTGAAGAAGATGGCGTTGGCTGATGCTTATATACTCCAGCCGCTCTGACGTCGGAGAGAACTGCGACATCAGCCGACGTCGGACCCAGACTTTGGAATCCGGCCGACCGAGGGCTGCTTGAGGCAGGACAACCCATATGTTATGACTGCAGTTGCATATCTATTGGACATCTACATTTATGGTAGGTACAAAACTGTACTTTCTTCTGTCTTTCTTGCCACGCGGTGCTCGAAGCAAAAGCAGTTTGCAAGTGCCGGTCGTCCGACTCCTGAGATTTTCAAATCTGAATTTCAGAACCAAAGTCTTCATTAAAGCTAAGTATCCCGTTGGGGAAACTTTTTTTCTTGCTCCAGACTGATGTCAGAAAATGTTAACAATTGTAATTCTTGTGGGAAGCAAATACCTCATAAGGATTTTCACTCTTACTGTATTCCTTGTCTAGGCCCTGATCACAACCTTGCTAGCTGTCGGTTTTGTGCTAGATTTAACCAACGCACTATTAAGCGTTGGTTCGATTTTGCATTTCATTACTTTGGCCAAAGATTTAATTATATAATGCCGTCAGAACAGCCGATGACCGGAGTTTACAAAAAATGCAAGGATAAGGAAAAGGATAGGCATCCGAGGTCCAAAACTGACGATGAGGCCTCCGCTAGGCCAGTCGCCGGTTCGCCGGTTCTCAGTGAGGCGCTTTCGCAGCCCCTGGCGCCTGCTACCTCAGAGCCACAGGCCTCTTCCAACTTCCACGTGGAGCCAACTGGGCCTCTGGATACTCAAGGTATTGAACACTCGGAAATCATTCCCTCAGATGGGTCCGGAGTCACTGAGCAGGCATCGGCTTCTAAGGGTGTCTTCAGACCTACACAACTATATATTAAGCCATCTTCAGCTTCAAAGACAAAGACTAAAGCAGCTCTAAAGACAAAGAAACAAGTACAGCATTCTCCTACTCAGACTTCCATGCCTAAAAAACGATGCTCAAAATGGCCGAAGACCTAATTACTTTGATCAAGGGTTCCCATCCCCCTCCTGATAGGAGGCCTAGGCAAGAGACAGAGTATGATTCTCCTGATCAGGTTTCTATTTCCTTTGATTCCCCTTCTGAATAGGATTATTCCAAGCTTCCCTATGAGGATTCTGATACTGAAGAATCCATTCCTTCAGCCTCTCCTCCTGAGGATTATTCTTTTGGGGAAACCCTGCATACCATGAGGGAGCATTTCCACTGGGAGAGCCAAGATTATTCTGAATCTAAGAAAAGGCTCAGAGACTTTCTGCTACTTCCTCAGCACAGACAGACCCCTTGCTATTCCACCTGTTCTAGACATTGTAGATGATGTATTTTCAGAGTCCGGCCTGTCCCCTGACTCTTTACCCCCTGCACCTGCTAAGCCAGACATAGATACTACAGAGTCCCAGATTCTCATAAATTCCTATATAAAAACCCTGCTGCTGCCCAGAAACTATATCTCAGGGTCCCAAAGGGGTTAAAGCTTCCACTGCAAAAAACCCTGTCCCCTCTGATAGGGATTCTAGGGCTCTAGACAGATGGGGGAAAAAAGTTTACACTTCTGCTACCTTGGCTGTAAGGGCTTTAAATTGTCAGTTTCATATGCTTAAATATCAGCAATATTTAATGTCACTGCTTAAACAGAAATTGTTGACAAATACTGAATGTTCAGAGAACAAGGAAATGCAGGATTTATTGCATGCAGCTGAACAAGTGGGAAAGCATACTTTGCAATGTGGTTATGATTCACTGGAGGCCTCTTGCAGGGCCGCTGTTACAGGTTCTGTTATTAGAAGGCATGCTTGGTTAAAGGAACAGAATCTGCCTGATCATGTTTAAGCAAAATTATTAGATGCTCCATTACAGCATGATACTTTGGTACTAAAGCAGAAGAGGTGTTGAAAAAAATGGAGGATAAAGCAAAATCCATGCTGACAGTCAAAGATTTCTTACAGGCACAGCCACCCAGGTTTAGCAGGAACTGACCTTCTAAAAATTGGTCCTTTCCAGTGTTAGACAGACCACAAAGAGGCAGATACAGGTGTCCCAGAGGCAGATCTCAGCCCCAAGGCTCATACGGGCCTAAACAATGGGGTGTTCCTACCTCCAAAAGCAGAGAAGACAAATCACAACCTTACAGGAAACAGTCCCAATAACTTTCCTCTGCCAGACCCAAGCACTGTTCTTTTGGCAGCCCCCTTAGGGGGAAAACTAGCACTTTTTTTCATCAAATTGGCAAATGGTTACCCAAGACAAATGGGTCCTGAACATAGTGTCCCAAGGCTACAGGTTCCATTTTCACACCCTACCAAGGTCAAAAGGTATGCCAGACCTGCCACACAATCAATGGGCAGAGGCACAAAGACAAATTACAACCCTCATGGACATGAGGGCCATTCAACAAGTACCACAACAAGAGCAGGGGCAAGGATTTTACTCCAGACTTTTTCTAGTGCCCAGAAAGGACAAAACCTGGAGACCAATACTGGAACTGTCTACTAAATATGTTTCTGGAAGTTTCAAAATTCAAAATGTTGACTCTGCAGCAGCTACTGCCCATGCTGGGCAAGAAGGCCTGACTCGTAACTTTGGACCTAAAAGAGGCATACCTGCATGTCCCAATCAGACAATCTTGCAGAAGATACCTCAGATTCATAGCTGGCTCTATGCACTACCAATTCTCTGCACTGCCCTTTGGCTTATCTACTGTGCCCAGGGTCTTCACAAAATGCCTGTCACCAATAATTGTGTTTTGCAGACAAAGAGGAATTCAAATATATCCCTACTTGGACGACTGCCTAATTCAAGCAGAGAACAAAGACATTCTTCTAGAGCATATGGCATTTGTAAAAAGATTACTAATTGACCTAGGGTACACAGTAAACGAAAAAGAATCAAAACTGGTGCCCTCTCAAGAGATAATATTTCTGGGTGCAAGCTTAAATACAACTGCCCAGATGGCTTATCTCACGCCAAACAAACAAAAGCAATTGACTTCTTACTTCAAGAAATTGGCAACAAAAACCCACTTATCTGCAAGGAAAATCCTGCAGGTCTTGGGTTTCATGGCATCCTGCATTCTACTAATTCCATATGCCAGACTGCATATGACGAAACTACAATGGTATCTAAAAAGTGTTTGGACTCTGCATTGCCACAGCCTGGAGACAGTACTTGCATTCATTCTCTGCCTGCAACAGGAGTTTCGATGGTGGGCAGAGGCCTGTCACCACAACAAGGGTCTGCCATTTAGTTTACCTACAGCCAGACAGACACTGACAACGGATGCATCAGATTATGCCTGGGGGACCCATATGGCAGGAAAATGTATTCAGGGCACATGGCCTGCAAACCAGATGCGTCTTCATATCAGTCAAAAACAGATGCTAGCTGTTCAAAATTCCCTGACAGCTTTCAAGGACCTGCTTCATCCAGGACAGCTACTGATAAAGACAGACAATACTACGGTCATGTGGTACATAAGCAGGGAGGTACACATTCCTACCCCCTCTGCAGACCAGCAATGACCTTATGGGACACAGCATTGACTTTTCAAGTTCACCTGCAAGCACAATTCCTGCCAGGAAAAACAAATACTCTGGCAGACGAACTAAGCAGAAACATCATGGATCCCCACGAATGGAAACTGGATCCACAAGTCTTCAGCATGATAACAAGGAAATGGGGATGCCCAGACATAGATCTATACCTCCCCTCACAACTGCCAATTGCAATGATTTTGCACAAGAATTTATCACAAGCAAGCATGGAAAGTGGACGCCCTATCCTTCAGCTGGAAAAATCTAACAGTATATGCCTTTCCTCCACTGCCTCTCCTTCCCAGGGTACTCCTAAAGGTCAGACAAGAGAAGCCAAAAATGATACTGATTGCACCAGATTGGTCACGCCAGCACTGGTACCCAATCCTAAAGAGCTTGTCTCAAGGTCCAGCATGGATATTGCCTCAAACTTCTCACTTGCTGACCCAACAAAACAATCGGATTCTGCACAGCCAAATCAGGACCTTAAATCTGGCAGCATGGCGGATAATGTAGCCATTCAGAACACTCCTCTTTCAAAAGCTGTTATGGATGTTATCTTGCAGGTCAGGAGGCCCAGTACCAGAAAATCTTATGCAGAAAAATGGAAGAGATTCTGTGCTTGGAACCAGGAACAAAGCATTGACACGTGTGTACCAAATATCCCTCAGATTTTACAATACCTAACTGAGATGCTAAACAAAGGCCATTCTTTCATATCAATCAAGATTCATGCCTCTGCCATTTCAGCCCATTACAATACGGAACCACCTATCTTTTCTCATCCTTTAATAAGGCAGTACCTCAGAGGGGCCAAAAACATTAGGCCTCCAAGGAGAGCACCAATTCCGACCTGGGACCTCAATTATGTTTTGGAAAAACTCACACTGCCTCCTTTCGAGCCAGCATCAACAGTGGATATAAAATTCTTATCCTGGAAAACAGCTCTGCTCCTAGCAATAACCTCTGCAAGACGAGTCTTGGAGTTGCAAACACTCATGGCTGTGGAACCTTTTTATCCTTTTTCATCCAGACATGGTTTCTGAGGACAAACCCAACATTTATGCCTAAGGTGGTGTCCAGTGTGGCCGTCAGCCAAACCATTCACTTGCCTACCTTTTATCCAAATCCACAGGACAAGGGTGAGAAAATTATGCATTATTTGGGCATACACAGGCAGTTACGCTTCTACTTGGACAGAACTAAAGCTTTCAGAAAGACTGAGCAACTTTTAGTGTCATATGCTGCAGGATCACAAGGAAAGGCTATCTCAAAACAGACTATTTCTAAATGGGTAGACCATTGCATCCACTGCTATTTTCAGCATGGCAAATCAGTGCCTAAGGGCTTTGGGCCTCATTCCACCAGAGCAGCAGCCACTTCAGCAGCCTTCCTCAGAGTAGTACCAACCAAAGATATCTTAGAGGCTGCAACTTCGAGTTCAGTGCACACTTTCACAAAGCACTACCACTTACCTCTTTACTTTAAGTCCAGAGCAGGCTTTGCCACTGCAGTTCTGCAGGGCCTCATAGCCTCTCCTAATCCTATTTAGCCCAGCTACCCATCCTCAACTTTGGGATTTAACCCAAGAGTAATGACTGCAACAGTGAAACAAGATGAACATACATAGTACAGTTGTGTACCTACCATAAATGTAGATGTTCGAGTGTATTCACTGTTGCAGTCCAGGTTACCCACCCACCATCCCCTTTTTCTTTGCTGGGACTTATCTGCACTTCTCTATCCTATACAACCTATGTGGTGTATTTGCTTGTAGATGAAGGAAATTTTATTTTTGTGCATGCATATTTATTGGCATATTTTTTCAGCCTACCAATTTGGGGGCACCTGACATCTGGGGCAAGAAAAACTGAAGAAAATGGTGTCGGCTGCATCTTTTAAACCCCTGGTGCACTGACGTCAGGGAAGAGGCGACCGCAACCAACGCTGGACCTAGACTTTGGAATTCTGGCCGACTGAGGGTAGCCTGCCAGCAGGATAACCCAAGAGTAATGACTGCAACAGTGAATACACTCGAACATCTACATTTATGGTAGGTACACAACTGTACTTTTTTATTTCTCCTATGATTGAAACTCTAGTGTTTATTATAAATGGATATTAAGTATTCCTGTGTTTTCTATTTTATTTATTATTAAATATGTTTGCACATTTCACTGTGGCTGGTCTTTTAGAGAATAGTTTTAACATTTTGGGAGTACTCGTGCTTATTTTAGTTATGCCTTGGTCACTCCAAAAAGCCTGGCTGCTTTGGTTACACTATACCATAGTATTGATTTTACTCAGTATAACTGAATACCCTTGTAAGAGCCTAAGTGTGGTTGAATGGTGGCAGCTCAGTTACCTTATAGTCTGGACAGAAGGGGTACAGTTAGTAAATCTGTGCCAGCCTTTCCCAGGAGTGTGTGTGTGGTGTGTGTGGTGTGTGTGGTGTGTGTGGTGTGTGTGGGTGGTGTGTGGTGGGTGTGGTGGGTGTGCTGGGTGTGGTGTGGTGGGTGTGTGTGTGTGTATCAAATCCCAGGTGTGGGTGTGTCACCTACTTGGAACTGGGACACAGTTCTCCAAAGCGAGTCTTGTTTGGGATCTGGAGAGACAGAGGGTCCAGTCCCAGGTCTGGAGCATGTTCCTTGTGTTTTCTTAGGGTAAATTGTGCTTGATGCAGAGTGATGCATTTCAAAATATTGCTTACATCCATTCCTGATTTTAGTGACCATCTCTCATCAGTGTCAGTAGTGAGGATTGAGGCTCCCTGATTACTGACTCTGGTAGAGAGGCCGTCACATACTGGTGATAGAGAGGTGGGATATTAAATGCACTTTAGTAGCCTGTGGGCAGTTGTCACTGAAGGTGTGTTGTACTCTCAATAGCCACAAGGCAAACATTCAGAGTTTCATTATTACAAAAGTTTTATTTATTTTTGTTAAGTTAGTTTAGTCAGAGAAATCAGGCAAAGATGCCAGCAGAGGATTATGGCAGTGTGACAAAGAACCAATTGGCCAATGTGTGAGAAGCCAAAGGACTGGTGCATGCTAACCAGACTAAACAGGAAATTATTTCAGCTTTAATCACAGCTGCAGCATGGACCAGTGACCAGGAAGACAACCAGTCTGGTGATGGAGATGTAGAGTCTTCAGAAACAGGAAAGTTCACCTTTTCCTCAGAGGACTTAAAAATCCATCTGAAGTTAGAGACTTGACCTGGAGGCCAAACGTTTGGATACTGAAGAGAAACTGTGGCATTTGGAAGCTGAAGAAAACCAGAAGCAGTGTCAGCATGAACTGGAGGCCAAATGTTTGGATATCGAAGAAAATGAGAGACTACAGCATTTGGAGATCATAGAAAATGAGAGACTACAGCATTTGGAGATCATATAAAATGAGAGACTGCGGTGAGTGGAGCTGAAGAAAAGGATAAGCGGTGACACCACAAGGGGGAGATGTTGACTCTTCATCAGGGTCATGGAGGTAATGGGGAATGGAGTAACCGGACCCCAGAGCGAATAAAGGTCAGTAAATTTCTTCCACAATTTGCAGAGGGGGATGGCTTTGATAGTTTTATTCATATATTTGAAAGAGTATGTAAATGGTATAATATTGACCAAGAGCTTCGGTTACAGTTCCTGACCCCCTTACTCCATGTTAAAGCTGTAACTGTTTCTAAATTGTCTGATACTAATTGTTAAATGATTGAGTAAAACCAGCTTTATTGAACAGTTGTAAGTTAACACCTGAAGCTTACAGAAAAAAGATTTGTGAGTACAGATGCAAGGCAGATGAAAGTGTATGCGATTGTACTGCTGAGTTAAACACTCATTTTTCATAGGTGGGTGAGTGAGTGTCAGTTTACCAGTTTTGAAAGACTGGCAGACCTTTTAGTGAGGCAACAAGCCCTTAGTACTTTGTGCACATGTGAATCTAGTTGGCAGACTGGGAGTGTAACTCTGCAGATGAGCTGGGGAGAAAAGGGGATCTCTACTTAGCAAACAGGGGATCACTGCACAAGAAGAGGCTACCCAGTGCTGCACATGGATATAAGGGAACTCATGGTGGGTGACCTAAGTCACCCCAACAGAATCTACCAGAAACAGGAGAAGCCACTAGTTCAGGTACATGCCAGGATCAGGGGTTAGATGTTTTAAATGTAACCAGAGGGGCCATGTAGTATACAAATGTCCACTGAAACAAGATGTGGAGCAAAAGGTGAGGGAGCAAGCAGGTGAGAAATACAACATGCCAGTAGTAAGTTGTCTAGCGACAACAGAGGTACTAAACTATCACCGGAGTTTGTATCCTATCTTAGTGGATGGAAGACAGGCCATTGCTAAGAGACACACAGCCGCTGACATAACCATTGTGAAGCCTGCAGTGGTTAAAGAGGAGTAGTACTTGCTTGGGAAGTCCACTCCAATCAAAGCTATAGGAGGGATCCCATTCCAAATACCTTTGGCCAGGGTTCACCTTGACTAGGAGGGTGGAAAAGGAAGCAAGCAGGTAGCTGTGTTTGAGGATATTCCTGCACATGTCTTAATAGGGAATGATTTTGATAATGCAGTACCTTGTGTGCATGCAGTTACACGAAGTCAGGCTTGGAGACAGGCATGTAGGTCTGGTAGCCTGGAGGAGACTTAGACCGACCCCACACCTGAAGCTGGGGCTGGTGATGTGACTATTTCAGGGAGGGAGCTTCCTTGTAGCAGTGACCCTGAAAGTGAGCCACAGCTGCTGATAGGTACTGATGTTCCCATAGATAGGGTGACTGCAAGGACAGAGGTGAGTGGTAGCACCCAGGCTAACAGTGAGGCACTGCTGTCAGAAGATTCTAGGCTTCCTGTGGAAGGGGTGTTGGGAGGGGTCAAAAGTAGAGTTGAGAGAGGCTCAGCTTTCAGACCCTACCTTATGAAGCCTGAGGGAAGTAGCTAAGGAAGCACCTGATGCTCAAGGAAAAGGGGAGTCTGTATATTGGAACAAAGGGTTACTGTATAGAGAGTGAATCCCTGAGGGAGGGTTAGAGGGTGAGGTAATACAGCAGTTGGTAGTGCCCAGACCCTTACCATCTGGCACTTCTAGCCATAGCCCATGACGTGCCTTTTGCAGGTCGTATGCACATAAAGCGCACCAAGAGGCATATTATGCAGAAATTTTATTAGCCTGGGATTGCAAGAGATGTAACAGGGTACTGCAGGACCTGTGAGCAGTGCCAAAAGGTAGGCAAGGCAGGGGACGAGGTCAAAACTCTGTCGATGCCTTTACCTGTGGTTGAGGAGCCATTCCAGATGGTAACTATGTATATTGTTGGGCTGCTGAGTACACCAAGTTTCACAAGGAAGAAGTATATGCTGATGGTAGTAGATTATGCTATGAGATACCCTCAGGTGGTGGCTCTGTCCTCTATTGAGGCAGAGAAAGTGGCAAATACTTTGTTAGAGATTTTCAGCTGGGTAGGTTTCTCGAAAGAAATACTGCCTGACAGAGGTGCTAATTTTGTGTCAGACCTGCTGGCTTGTCTATAAAGTATTGAGTGGTGAAGCACCTAAAGACCACCCCCTATCAACCCCAGACTAATGGTTCTTGTGGAGAGGTTAAACTCTACACTAAAGACCATGCTATGGGTATTTGCAGACCAGTTTAGGAGAGAGTGGGACAAATATTTGCTCCATACTGTTTGCATACAGAGAGGAACCTCAGGAATCCACAGGTTTTCTCCCTTTGAGTTGCTGTATGAGGTAAGGGAAATTTTAGATTTGATTCATGATGAGTGGGGGGGGTGAATGTGAATCCCACAAGGAGTCAGTTGTGACATATGTCCTAAACCTCAGGGCATGGCTTAGGGAGCTCATGGGCTTGGCCCAGAAGAACCTGGCAGGAGATCAACAGCAGAAAAAGGTCTGGTATGACAAAAATGGTCAAGCCAAAGAGTATGCTGTAGGACAGCAAGCTATGAGTCACATTCCTATGACATAATAAGCTGCAGGCAGCTTGGGAGGGACCGTTCAAAGTGGTAAGGAAGGTCAGTGATGTTCATTATGTTAACATAGTACAATTTGTGCCCCTGCCTATACTTAAGTCTCAGCATGTCAGGGAGGTCCTGGGCAGAATGCAAAGTGGTGGATTGACCATTAAGCCCAGTAAGTGTCACGTGGGTGTGGCAGAGGTCTCCTACCTTGGACATAGAGTGGGGAGTGGTAAGATTAGTCCAAAACCTGCCAAAGTGGAAGCTATTCAGGTGTGGCCTGCCTCTGTTACCAAAAATCAGGTGAGGGCATTCTTGGGGACAGCAGGGTACTATATAAAGTTTGTTCCCAATTGTAGTACAATAGCTGCTCCCCTCACAGATCTGACAAGGAAAAACAGGCCAGATAAGGTAATGTGGACCCCTGTCTGTAAGCAGGCATTCCAAAATCTTCGAGGCTTTGGGAGAACCCCTTGTGTTAACCAGTCCAGATTAAAGCAAAGAATTTGTTGTCCAGGTGGATGCTTCAAACCATGGGGTGGGGGTTGTACTGGGCCAAATTTCTTCAGTAGAAGAAGAGCACCCAGTTGTATATCTCAGCTGTAGACTCCAACCCAGGGAGAAATGTTATTCGGCTGTAGAAAAAGAATGTGTAGACATAGAATGGGCACTGTAGAAACTTTAACCTTATCTGTATCTAAGGAAATTCACTGTGGTTACAGACCACAATCATAGAGTCAGCCAGCATAATGTCAAGTTATTAAAGTGGCGCCTACAGTTACAGGCATATGACATGACAGTACACACCGTAGTGGGGTCAACAATGCCAATGTAGATGGACTCTCAAGACAGGGTATAGGTTATTGTGTTCCCAGGTAGGCTCACTTCTCTCAAGCAATGTTTTCCAGGGTCATTTGAAAAACAAGCCTGAATCTTCAAAGGGGGGAGAGATGTGATGATGTGAGGTTTTGCCATCTGTGCCAGGGAGAGTGGGGCAGTGCAGGTGTAACATATGCCAGCCTAGGTAGCTGGAATTTTGTAAATAATTTTGTATCATTGACTCTCACGCTGACTTGTGTGGATGCTTGTGTTAAAATGTATCAACAGTGTTATTATAACTGATTAAATGTTTGTTTAAACAAAGAATTCTGGAAGGGAAGATACTGCAACAGATCTTGGCAAAGCTCTGAGTATGTGTTGTACCAGAGTCAGGTGATCAAATGTGATGTCATTCCATAACCAGCACTGAGAGGATAGAACTCTCACAGCAGCTTATTTTGCTTTGTTTTCTTTGGAAAATGATATAAAGATCTATGACAGTTATCACAGTCAGTCAGTTGAGTTAGTTCAGTCTGTTAGAAGCTCATCATCTTGCCTTGTGGAAGTAAGCATCTCCCCATCTAATCTTGCCTTGTTGTATTAATTGTTAGCTAGGTAACAGTTATTCTTTAGACAGTCAGGAAATACAGTGAGATTAGTTAAATAGTGTTCTACATCTGTTTGAATCTGACCAACTGTGTTATTTTTATTTCTCTTGTGATTGAAACTCTAGTGTTTAGATTTTTAGTATTCCCATGTTTCTATTTTATTAATTATTATTAAATATTTTTATACCATTCATTGTGGCTGGTCTTTTAGGGAATATGTTTAATGGCTTGAGAGTACCTGTGCTTATTTTAGTGACACCTTGGCCTCTCCGAAAAGCCTGGCTGCTTTGGTTACAGTCTACCATTTATGTTAGTATTGATTTTAGTCAGTATAATTGAATACCCTTGTAAGAGCCTGAGAATGGTTGAATGGTGGCAGCATAGCTACCTTACAGTTTGGGCAGAAGGGGGTACAGTTAGTAAATCTGTGCCAGCCTTTCCCAGGAGTGTGTGTGTGTCTGTGTGAAAATCAAGTATCCAGGTGTCAGTGTGCAGGCACATGAGGGTATGGGCATTCTAGAAACAAAGGCCCTGTTTAATTATGTGTGCATTGCACATTGTGTGTGTGTGTGTGTGTGTGTGTGTGTGTGTGTGTGTGTGTGTGTGTGTGTGTGTGTGTGTGTGTGTGTACCCAAGTGCAAATGTGAGTGGATGTCTGTCTCTCTCTCTCTCTCTTTGTGTGAAGTATGTTTTATTTTTGTGAAGTGTCATCTTTAGATGACCTTTGTTTAATTGACAAAAGCTCATCAGATGACCTCCAGCATCAGTTGTACCAATTTAACTGCCCATGGCATTTCAGACCATTCCCATATATGAAGTTTACAGCATTGTGTGTGTGCTTCTGCTGATTTTTTTTAAACAGTGGGCCATTGAGAAGCTGGTCCTTGAGTAAAAAGTTGACACCTGATTTTGTACTAGACTTAAGTGAGCCATCACTCTTGCCTTATACTTCACCAAACAGACAGAGGGGTTTCTGAATTCTGCTGTTTTAGCATGTTGGTAGTGAACTAGATGTTGAGGTTGCTCATTCATTCATTCACCATAGCTGCTAGACAACTGTTTGCTGATCCAGTGCTAGAAGTCATTATGCTTAGCATCCAAAGTAACACTCAGAGCAGACATGATAGAGATGTATGTAATGTTTAATCCGGAATGAATTGCAAAGAATCTTAACACGTACATAATCTTCAACTGTTAAAGCAGAAATATATTTGAAAACTAACAAGTAAACAAAAAAAGGAGTAGAATGTTTGTAGTCGGCTAACTGTAAGGCATTAATGGCAGCAAGACTTGGAAAGAGCTGAATGTCATAGCCAACATGAAAACCATTAACTTAATTAACGGTGTACTTCAGGATCTTGAGAAGAGGTCTAATGTAGGCTAATTACAATGTAGTGCTTAGTTTGTAACTGTTTATTTGCAAAGGAAAAAATGTAAATTTCATGCCAGAATAAAATAAGGTGGCATTTCATTTTGTCATATGTTCACTATACATGAAACAATGAAGAGCATTTATTAACCTCGGCAAACAAAAACGTCATCTAATGTTTATGGCCAAAGTGTTTTTTCATTACTTTCAGTGTGTGATTTTACCTAACAGTCTGTAAAAGTAAAAATAAAGTAGAGAAAAGAAAGTAATGTTATATTATATGTCCACTTACACACCATAGTTCTACAGACAAGTTTAACTCCTCCTGGTCATTATTCTGCAATGAGAACATTAGACCATGAATAGACAGCACCTTGAAAGTATCTAACAGAAGGATTACAGAAACATAATGGTGAATATCGGTACTTAAGAAAGAATCTAGTGCCATTTCTTAAATGCACACTGTCAAGGAACTGTTGACACTCAAGTTTACAAAATTACATTAAGTTCTGAAGCGCATTTTGACATATTTCATAGAGTTGTCATGTTTGTGTTTATGTAAGTTGCTATGAGTTACAGTGAAGCCTATTTATACGTTTCATAGTCATCATGTTTGTGTTTATATAAGATGCCAAGACAATGTCATGATTTTTCCCTCTAACAATCTCCATCCATACAACATTAAAGTGAGCATTTATCAGTAATAGAGGTCTGGCAGCAGGTAGTACAGCTGCTGTGATGCAAAAAGGCTAAACCTACACCACCAAAATCCACACATAAAAACACAAAACATTCGCAGAGGCTCTCAATAATAACCTGCTCAAGCAACAGAGACCTCCAAAGCAGAAACGCAAGCAACCTCCACCCCCCAACACAACCCAAATGACACATAACCCAGAGACTCAGTGTGCCAATAAACCACAGCCCATAAGGCAAAGCAACGTACCCAACACACTAGTCATAGGTGAGACTATAGTCAGGCACACTGATGTCCCACTCACCAGGCTAAACAAGGAGAAGGTTACTGTCAGCTGCCTGTTGGGTGCCAGGATCTGCCACATAGCCCACGCACTCGGGTCACTCCACAACAGGTACAAATATGACTCTGATTGTCCATGTTGGTGTGAACGACCTGAGACATACCTCCCTGGACTACATGAAAAGAGACATGGAAGAGCTCCCCGATCTTGTAGCCCAGGCAGGTATGACCCTAGCACTGAGTAGCATCCTGCCATCGCCCAGAATGATACCGCAGTACAAGTACAAAATGATTGACTTCAACAATTGGCGAAGCTTCTGGTGTCATTCTAAGGGGATCCAGTATCTGTGTGCCTGGGATGACATGGTCAACAGACCATGATGCTTTGCCAGAGATGGCCTGCACTTGTTGCCCATAGGATTCAGGATACTGGCTAAGGGTCTTGCCTCCCCTATAGTGCCTTTTTTAGGCAAGGTTCAAATGACAAATTCACCACCGTAACAGGAACAGGCAAGCAAAAACTGAAGGTAATGCTGCTCAATGCTAGAAGTCTAAACCTCAAAATGCACTCACTCGAGGAACTCCTTAAAGTGGAGAACATAGATATCTGTGCAGTGACTAAGACCTGGTTCAAGGCTCTAGAGAGCACCCCTGCATTACAAAGCCATAACCCATACCACACTTTTCGGCCTTCTAACCTGGACCAGAACACCAGAGGTGGAGGTGTGTCCATATTCATTAAGGATATCCACAGCTCCAGGCTAGTTGCGCAGCATAATTCATCCAAGGTTATCCAAGTGCAACTAATGCTGAGCAAAACTGCAATCCAAATTGTAGCTTGCTACAGATCCCCCCACCATGCCCCAGAATTCCCACTCCTCTTTTCTTGATGTACTGAAAAATATTAGGGTTCAACCAAACACCCTAATAATGGGTAATTTCAACTACCCCACCATTAACTGGGAAAACTACTCATGTACCAACTCCTTCGCTCAACGCTTTCTGGAATTCATAAATTCCAGTGCCCTGGATCAGCTTATCCACACCCCCACCAGGGGCAATAGTATCCTAGACCTAGTCATTACCAACATGAGTGACTGGTGTTCCACACCTGAAATCAACTCCTCGTTGGTCAGATATGACCATAAGCTAATCACCCGAGATATCCGCATCCCTCCCCCACCCACCATTAAGAAAACCTCAGTAAAAAATTTCTCCAAAGCCAACTTCATGCTTCTTAAGACAGACACTACTAACCCATTGTATATAATCACTTTGTTTTTATAATTGTTTGCTAACTTCTGTGTAATCTATGTAAGTTTATCTTTGTGGAGCTTTTCTCCCCGGGCCTCCGCTGAAAATGGACATGTATCCAGTCAGACTATCCCGGTAAACAAATGTAAAATAAATAAATAAATAATAAATAAATAAGTGGCGAATTTCATGACACCCATGCAGATGGACAATACAGTTACGACTACTGACTCCTACACAAATGCACTCTACAAGCACTTACACGAGTGCATGGCTTGTGCTGTCCCACACAGAACCAAGATGCTATCCTCCAAAAAAAGGAAGCCAATCTGGTGGTCCCCTGCCATAAACAAACTCTACAGTAGAAGGAAGAAACTGTTGCAAAAGAGAGTAAAATCCCATGAGTGGAGGAGCTCCCTGGTCAGCCTCAGTAAGAAGCTGAGATCCCTTATAAGATCCTCCAAAGCTAGCTATGAAAACAAAATCACCACTGATTCTAAGGGCAACCACAAAGCATTCTATAGCTATGTCAAGAATCTCAATGGCAACGCCCAGATCTGCTTTGAGTTACAGTACAATGGCATGAAAATTACAGAACCAACTGATATTGCCAACATCCTGGCATATAGGTGCAGTGGTAACTTTACCCCCCCTTCCACCCCCTAAAGGGCCCATATCTATACAGGAAGAATGTAGAGTCCCTGTAATCACATCTATACAGCTAAAAGCTGCACTCTTTAAAACCAAAAACACAGCATCCATGGGACCGGACAACATCCCAAGCTACATTTTACAGGAAATTCAGAACAAACTGGCTCCCCACCTAAGCACCATGTTCAATCATAGTCTCACATCAGGCTTTGTGCCCACCGAATGGCACACAGCAACAGTTATCCCACTCCACAAAGGTGGAGCCACCATTGATCCTGGGAACTATCGCCCTATTAGCCTGACGAGCCTGGTCTGCAAGGCCATGGAACTTATGGAACTCATAAACAAAGACATTGGTAACCTCCAAACTCTGGACCCCACACAGTTCAGGTTTGTGAAAGGCAGATCATGCCTTCTGAACCTGATCGACTTCTTTGAGGCAGTCACCAAAGCTGTAGATGAAGGTGGTTCACACAGCTTATCTTGACCTCGCCAAGGCTTTCGACACCATCCCCATTCTGGAATTGTAGCTAAACTCACTAAACTAGGTATAAATCCCTATGTCACATGATGGGTTTCCAGCTGGCTCACTGACAGAACCCACACTGTAAAAGTTGCAGATTCCAAATCTGACTTCAAACGAGTGACAAGTGGAGTACCACAGGGTTCAGTCCGGGGACCTCTCCTGTTTGGTATCTACTTTTCTGAAGTACAGGCTAACATAGAAGACCTCTGGCTAATGAACTTCACAGATGACTGAAAATTAGGAGCCATAGTAGAGTCCCCAAATGATGTGGACATCCTACAGAAGGACCTCACTGAGACAGATGCCTGGTGTCAGAGGCATGGCCTCAAGCTCAATGCCAAAAAGTGCATTGTCATCCCCTTTGGTAAAAACTCTGTACCCATGAACTACCACATAAATGGCAGTCTACTTAATACTGAATATGTGATAAGAGACTTTGGGACCCAGGTGGACAGTAGTCTCTCCTTTGATAATCACATCACCACAGTAGTCAGGAAATCCTTCTATGTGGCATACCTCATCACAAAAGGGTTCTCATCCAGGAAAAAAAGAGGTCATTGTTCCCCTTTACTCAGCACTATTAGACCCATTATAGAGTACAATGCCCTTTTTGGAATGTACCTCACAAGACATCTGCAGCAACTGGAAAGGCCACAGAAGTACCTCACAAAGAGGATTACTGGCCTCAAACAGATGCCCTACACTGACCGTCTCAAAAAACTCCAGCTTTCCTCTGTAGTATATCACCTACTCCGAGGAGCTCTCTGCCTAACATATAAAGCTATGTTAAACCCAGAGCTGTTGGGCATGCTACACCTAAATAAATCCCAATCCCTCCGAGCTACATGGTCTAGGGACCTAAACCTTGTCATCACGATAAACAGCACAAGCTGGAGGGATAGATTCCTGTCCCAGAGACTTCCTATACTCTACAACAAGCTACCCATCTATGTAAAGCAAAGTTTCTCATTAGCACTCTTCAAGAAAAATCTTGATGAGTGGATGGGAAATAGGAAATACACCCCGGGGATCACTTCTGTGGCTCTGCTTGACAGGGGCACAGGAAATTAACTTTCTTGGGTGGCATAATCCAGGGAACCTTGTTGGCTAGGCTTACTTAGGCCCTTAGGCTGATAGCGTAGTACCTACCTATGAACTTATATATGGTAAAGCACGCAAAAAGTAAGCATATGATGATGGAACTAAGAGACTAAAAAAGACTAACATAACCTGGGTTTGAAGCCAGTTCCATTGGTACAAAGGGATAAAGCCCTTACTATGACACTAGTGACCTGAGTTCATATAGTTTCTTGGTTGTTTGCGCTGGAGCTGGCATGTGGAGAAGGGAGGAGTGAAGCAGACTTGCTACCTTGCTTTAATGCTTCTAGCCACTTTATAATCCCCAGAGTCTGGAGATCCAGCAGTAGTGCTTCAAGGAGGTCAGAGCAATCTTGAGTGATTATGTTATCCACAGAAGCAAGTGACTCGCCCTTTACTTGCCAAACCCTAGTGTGGTCACTAGCTTGTGGAGAAAGTCTAGAACCTTAAAGCCACAAAAAAATCTCTAGCCTCAGATGATTGATCTGCATCCTGCTTCTTGGCTGTCACCTCCTGGAGGAGCAAATGGGTTATTTCAGGCAGCATAGAGAGTGGGAGAGAGAGAAAGAAAAGCATTATGGTCACTGAGATGGGGAGAAAATAGCCAAAAAAATAACCTTGGTTAGAGGGAGGGTACAAGGGAATAAAAGTAATGAACAGATTTGAGGGGGCTTACACTAAGACTGTACTGGGCTCTTGGCACTGTCCTTGTAACATTACTAAAATTGCTGATGTAATTTGATTTCCCTGTCAGAATGGAATTTGAGGGTGGTTAGGTAGGCTTTTTCATCTATATGTTAAAACGAAGTTGAAGTCTGGAAGAAAGGTTTTAAATGTTTTTGGAACGTTTTTGGAATTGGCAACATGGGTTCTCTAGCTAGTATTCAGCATTGTTTCTGTGGGATGACTAACTCTAGAGAGTTATTCTCCTAACAGTGTCCTTATGAAGGGCTTTGTTTTGAGCTTGGATGGGAACCTGCACAGGGTGGATGAGGAATTCATTCTTTATCCAACTTAAAACTACAGCTGCACTACAAGAATGTGACTTTTCCTAGTCTCAGGAGATGACACCCTTAGCTATAGCTGACAAAAGGGGCCATGCAGCCACCAGAGTCATTAGCAGTTAAAAAAAAACATGTAGTAGTAGTTTGCGTGCATGTGTGTGTGTGTGTGTGTGTGCGCGTGTGCATGCGCGTGTGTGTGCATGTGTGTGTGTGTGCTGTGTGTGTGTGCATGTGTGTGTGTGTGTGTGTGTGTGTGTGTGTGTGTGTGTGTGTGTGTGTGTGTGTGTGTGTGTGTGTGTGTGTGTGTGTGTCTAGTTAGCTATTCATTTAAACTGAACACTAATCTTCATGGGCCTTTTTCAGACTCTGCCTAAGATGACTGGTTAAGTGACTTACTGAGATTTACTCAATAGATAAAAAGAGGCTGAAAGACTCAAACACTGGACTACAGGAAACATCTGTTAACAGCTTGTAAGTGTATTTATCAGTGCTAACTGCTAGGTAGTACTTTACCACATGGAAGTGTACCAACACTGCATTATTTGTGTGAGCCAAATACCCTTCCAAACAAAAGTTCATTTCAACTGACTTGGGTGCCTTTAGTTCATTAGGGCTAGCCAATTCATCTAGCACTTTATTTTTATGTGGACAGTGAATTCATGGTTATTGTTTATTGGTGTCTGCTGTATTTTGTTTCTTTCCCTGTCACCATCAGTCATTTTTACAGCTGTATATCCACAGCAGTCATATGTTGCTAAGCAAGTTCTTCTTTCGGCTTTTCCCGGTTAGGGATCGCCACAGAGGAACTCCGGTCTGCTAATGATTGACAGTAGATTTTTATGGTACTGTGGTATCAGCTCGACACTCAACCTTCAATGAAGGCGCGCCCATTCACGCATGTCTTTCGAACGCCACTCGACCGTGGGAAGGACATGCAGACTCCACACAGAAGGCGCTCCAGCCGAGAATCGAACGGTAAACAATACAAACTATATGTGTAGTTAGAAATTGTGTCAGTTAATGGAGAAAACTGATGGTGGTAGAAGAGTGAAAAGGGGGTCACTTTGCAGACAATAGCATTCTTGATTGATGTTATTGATTACATTAAACTGATGTAACTGCTTGAAACATGTGCTAAGTGGTCTTATAACCTGTCCATGTAAATTAAGCTGTGCAAAAAAAAAAAGTAAATGTTTTCTCAGCTGATGTAGTGACAGCATATTTGCAGCGCATCCTATCCATGAAATATATGGTCCATTTGTTCTCCAGTTGAAAATAACCTTTATTGTCTGCTCAAAGGAGATATATAATATTATTTCCAAGCACAGTAGCAGCAAAACTGTGTTGTGGCTTTTCATTCACCTGCCCCTCTGGTGAGATGAGAACAAGCACAGTAGCAGCAAAACTGTGTTGTGGCTTTTCATTCACCTGCCCCTCTGGTGAGATGAGAACTAAAGGGACAGTTTGATGGAGTTCTGTGATCAAGATAAATACTAACGCAAGATATCAGGACTTGCCAATCAGCAGAAAGTGTTGCAGTGAGGTATGTCTCTGCTCATTGATACTAATAACTGCTGGTATCAACTGGTCCGATGTTGTCAAGGTCATTAGTGACAACAGACTCACACTGTGCCCTCAGTCCACCCCCAGCATTTGGCGTCAAGGTCAATGTGAAGGCTTTGGGCCAAAGATATCAAAAAACAGGGTCAGCAACACTTAAACAATACTGAGGGATTTGGTACGATGATTGTGATAGGGACACATACACACACAACCTCTGCCCTAATAACAACTGGCACAGAATTACTTCATGTCAAGACTCCTAGCACTGAATCAATGGTTGACACTGAAAACACGAAAGAGATGTATGCTTACAGAAGAACTTACAGTTGGACATCTTGCTTCTGTTCTACTGGGGTCATAAATGGTCTATGACAAGGTATCCAAATGGAAGTGGAATATAGAGGCTTCTCTTTCTGCCCTAAAACTAAAGTGGAAGAGAGGACTTTTACCTCATTTCTGTGCCTTTACTAGGACCATCATAATCTTCTCCTAGTCTGACTTTACCACCACAGGTGGCCATGTAGAGAATAAGAAGACTTGATAGACATAACTGAAGTAGGTCTGGAGAATGGCAAAAACTTTAACTCTGATTCAGACACTGAAGAAACACTGCTATGCGTCTTCTGGGAGGAACATCTGCAACAATAAAAGTCTTCACCTGTGAAATATCTAAACATTTATTCCTTGTCCAAGTAAGTCTCAGCCATCTGCACAGTAAAAGGAGAGTAGACTATCTCTACCTTGAGACCTTAGAAGGAACAGGGGAAAACCTGGAAGATAACTGGAATACTTATCTTAAGTTCATCGGAAGAGGATACCTTTGTATAATTTTGTGAAATTACTTGGTTATGCATTCTTTAATGATCCTAGGCTGAAATACAGCACAGATTGGAGTCCTCTACATTCAAATTGTCAGCTTCTAAATAAGCAACACCAAACTGTGTTTATCCTGAGGCTGTATTTTATGCCTGCAATGCTGGCATTTGTTTTAACGCCGAACAATTTTGGTTTATCCTACTTATTATCCAGTCTGTACCAAAAATTGTCACAGCAACTAAAAACTGAAAAAAACATAACCACACTACACAATACACTAGTGAGAGGCACCAGCAAAGGTGAGACTCCAAAACAACACACAGACTGGTCCATGCCTGGAAAAGAGAAGAGAGGAGAAGATTGGAGGGCTGCAACAAACCCAAATCTGACGAGAAAAGGTTGGAAGGTTGTGACCTGAAACCACTCTAATATGTGAACTTTGAGTAATAAAAAAAAGCAGAACTGAGAAGGCTAACAACATGTTAACTGGAATGACAAATAATGTTATGAATAGCCAATGGATGCACTCTCAGATGTGAACTGTTCAGCATCAAATGAGATCTTGAGAAACAGGGAGGTGCAGAGAATTGTATGAGCTGGGGGATGCATTATCACTTCATAAAGTGTTGCAAATTTTGTGCCGAATAGTACCTGCACCAGTTAATCCTGCTTACTAAAGAGGATGGAGTGGATCATGCAAGATATTGAAGAGGATGGAGTGGATCATCCAAGATCCCCAGACTGAGTAGGTAGCAACAGAATTGTAGCTATGGTGGAGCAGAGGGGGTGGCTGTCAACGGTGTAAACTGTTAGGGGGTAGGATCTGATTGGTAGTGATGATAGTAATTCAGTATTCCAGTTATTTATATAAAAAGTCACAGATGTGCAGCTGTTTAAATGTATTGGATGAATACTGTAATACTGACGTGAACCGGTATGGAGTAATGAAGAGTCATTTTTTTTTTAACCAGTTTTTTCCCTTCGCCTTTAGTTTGACAGAGTGCCATTCTGTGGACTGTCCAGGGCTCCAATTTGGATAGCCATCTGACCTTACCCCAGACACAACATCTAAAATAAAGCTGCCTGTACTTCATTCTCAGATGGTCTGCCTCATTGTACTTGAGCAGTTTGGTAAAGGTAATATTGAACCAAGTAGTAAAGAAATAAAGTCCAAACCACCACACTGGTAATAAAATCGATTCTTTTTACTTCCAACCACAACAAATGAGCGCTTCCGTCTAATAGATAGACTTCATCAGATGAAAGCACTGATATCATGATACACTTATATATAAAATCACAAACAATTAAGAATCCATTAATTGTAATTTAAAGGCATACAGGTTCAAAAACCTAATATCCAATTTTAAAAAGACTTCCCAACTTTCAAGACTTTAATAAACACATATATATTCTATATGCAAACATTAATAATATAATTGTTCAACTGATAAAATACAAGTAATAAAAATGTGCAACAATTTTAAAAATATATATAAAAATTTATAGTCTTTTGGTTTATTATATACTTTCAGCTTTTTTATGTAGCACTGATTTTATACTGATGTAGTCATTTAAACCTGGTGGTGAGTTTGAATTCAGCCTGAGCTGCCATATCAGCTCTTTGTATAGTAAATGATTCTTGAGGTCTCCCCCTCCCTTGTGCAAACCATACCTAACTGTATCAATAATACCAAACCTAAAACTGGATACACCTGAACATGCAGTGTTGTGTTTATATAGAGCATTGGTCTACCTATGAGTTCTAATTTCATATTTCCATGACTTTTACATTTGAAGTCGTTTTAATGGACAATTACAGGCCAATAAATAAAACAACTTCAAATGTAAAAATCATGGGCAATCAGAATCGCCATATAGCTGAAACACCTGATGTTCATAAGGGTCATTTGCATATATCCCATGTGTCTCTGTTACAGGAGGTTTGGGAGGTCACTCATTGGAAGTTCTAGCTTGGCTTGAGTTTTCATTTAGTTTTTTGTGATTGGTTTTTCAGTGTGACCTTCTAAGTCTTGGTTTTAATTTGTTTGGGATATTTTGCAGTCACCCTAATGGTAATGGACATCAGCTGGGTATAACAAACCTGTGTTTCTTATACACTCTGCTTATGCTATGCTGATGAGGTCATAACAAGGCCGAAATATGCATATCCATAGCTAGTGGGGTTTGGCTTTATTGGTCTGCAATTGTCCATTAAAATGACTACAAATGTAAAAGTCATGGGTAATCAGCATTGCTATATAGCTGAAACACCTGATGGTTCATAAGGGTCGTTTGCATATATCCCATGTGCCTCTGTTACAGGAGGTTTGGGCGGTCACTGATTGGATGTTCTAGCTTGGCTGGAGTTTTCATTTAGTTTTTTTTGATCATTTAATTCCTTAAAATCCCTTCTCAATTTATTCTTTAATGCTGTGTTTCTATGTGATTGCTGTTCTCATTTGTATCATTTACTAACTTTGTAATTCACCTGAAACTGTGCTAGTGTCTTTCAAGTTATTTAAATCTTTTATTGCAGATTTTATAAACTATTGTATCTTCCATAGTGAACAGGCCATAGTTTAAAAGGGTTTTTAGGCTAGTCAGATTAGCTGTTAAGCAATAAATAAGCTTGCGTGTGTTGTACTTGTGTGTGTTGTGCTTGTGTGTGTTGTGTGTTGTGTGTTGTGTGTGTGGGTCTGAATTTCCATAAACACACTAACAGAAAAACATTTGGCAGAACTGTATTTATTTTATTTACTTTCAGACTAACAATGAAAAGGGAGACTACATGTCTGCAGAAATTAATTTTTTCTTGTTGGATGGCAGATGCAGACATGACCATTACGAGTAGGAATTCTTTGCAGTTTTATTTCTTTTGAGTGGATAAGTTAACAGTACCAGTCAGACTGTTATCTGAGTTTGCCTCATGCTAGCTGTCTCCTACTGCCAACTTATCAGATGCCTAAATTGGGACATTTCTTATAGAAATGTGAGAGTCTATAGGACAAAGCATACCCACAATGAATGTAAAGGAATGAATTTCTCTTTTTTGCCACAATAAAAGGTTGTTCTTGTAAAATTTGAGTGGTCTCTACTGTTTTGTATAGTATTACAGTGTTTCAGATACAAAATGATTGTTTTTGCAACTATTACAGAACTGTCATGTGCAAAGTGGCATAGGTGGCAACCGTACTCCTCAGCTCATGCAAACTGCCCTGAGAATGAGTAGTAGACCTTGTAGATGACCATAGAAAGGAACAGCTACAGGTTGTAACATATGGGCAGTACATTACGCATTCTTTACCATGGAAATCACTGTAAATTTAGAAACCTAATTACTTCAGTAGCTTACTGTGTTAGAAAGATGAGCCTCATTTTACATAATTTTTGTATTTTGCAATTTTCAGGGCTGTACACCGGTGGAAATGTCAGAGATCTGTGAAAAGAATAAGTTAAATGTAGCCCATGGACTAGCTTGGAGTTACTATCTGGGATACTTAAAGCTTGTACTTCCTGGTAAGTAATAAAATGACATTTGCTCATGATCCTCTGATATCAGTGATACAGGTTTGCGTTACTTATTGGAATCGAATTCTATGGATTTATTTCATGGTACTAACAATGCCTGTATAATCATTTCTACATGTAATATACACACTTGTGGAAGGGTGTCTTTTATTATATTTGATACATGTGAACATTTGTTTGTCATTATGTAATAAATTAGCCTCATGGCATTCACATTGTCGTTCTGCAGTCACGTAGGAAATTCGTACATTACAGTATGTGCTATTACAGAAAGAAACGTCATGTCAATAGCATTTATCATGGCATTCGCATCTTAATATATTCACTTTATGCATGAAACAAGATGTTCTTCGTGTTTCACTGTTGCAGTCATTACATTTGGGTAATCTGCTGGCAGGTTGCCCTCAGTCGGCCTGATTAACAAAGTCTTGGGTTCTGCGACGGTTGCTGTCACTTCTTCCATGACGTTAGGTCGTCAGGGGTATAAAACATGCAACCGACACCATTACATCAGTCTTTCTTGCCGCGAAGTGCCCAAAGCAGAAGCAGTTCACAAGTGCCGGTTGGCCGACTCCTGAAATTTAAATTTTTGAGTTTCAGAACCAAAGTCTTCAACTAAAAGCTAAGTACCCCGTTGGGGAAACTTTTTCTTGCTCATTACCGATGTCAGTAAAAGTTAATAATTGTATTACTTGTGGGAAGCAAATACCTCATAAGGATTTCCATTTGTACTGTATTCCTTGCCTGGGCCCTGACCATGACGTACCTTGCTGTCGGTTTTGTGCTTTATTTAATCAGTGCACTGTCCATCTCAGTACATTTTTGCTTCTAAATATTTCAGTTCTTGGTTTAATTATCCAGAAATGTCATCGGTTAGCCATCCAACTACCGGAATACTGCAAAAACGCAAAGAAAAAGACAGAGACAGGCCGTTGAGGTCAAACTGCTGGCGACGTTTCTCCTAAGCCAGTCACCAATTCGCCGGTACTCAGTGAGGCGCTTTCGCAGCCCCTGATACCCGGTACTTCTGATTCGCAGGCCTCTACTGAGACCCATTCAGAGTCCGGTATGCCGCAAGATACTTCATCTATGGAACCCGCGGATGTCTCTACCTTGGATGGGTCTGGAGCCGCTGTGCAGGCACCGGCTTCTGAGGGTGTATTCAGGCCTCCAGATTTGTATATTAAACTGACACCACCTTCAATTTTAAGGCCAAAATCTCGATCTATGTCTAAAAAACCGACGCCCAGGCCGCATGTTCAGGCCCCTATGTCTAAAAAACAAATGATCAAACTGGCTGAAGATTTAATTACTCTAATTGGGGGTAGTCAAATCCCCCCACCCCTTCTAAGAGGCCTAAGGCTGAACTTGACTATGAATCTTCCAAACAGGACACTTGTTTCTTCTCATTCATTCTTCTAATGAACAAGATTTGTCCATACCTACTTATGAGGACTCTGATGCAGAGGATTCCATTCCTTCTGCTTCTCCCCCTGAGGATTTTTCTTTTGGGGAAACTTTGCATACCTTAAGGGAGCATTTCTGCTGGGAAAGTCAGGATTTCTCTGAATCCAAAAAGAGTCTTAGGGATTTCCTTCTTTTCCTCAGCATAGGCCTTTGGCTATACCTCCTGTACTAGACATTGTTGATAATGTGTTTTCAGAATCCAGTATGGCCCCTGATTCCCTGCCTCCGGCTCCTTGTAAGCCAGATAGGTACTACAGGGTTCCTGACTACCACAATTCCTTTTCAAAAATCCTGTTGCAGACCCTGAAACCATTTCTCAGGGGCCCAAGGGCATTAAGGCTTCTACTGCTAAAAAACTACCTCTTCTAATAGAGACTCCAGGGTGCTGGATAGATGGGGTAAAAAGGTTTATACTTCTGCAACCTTGCCAATCAAGGCTTTAAACTGTCAATTTCATATGCTAAAATATCAACAGCATATCATGGGACTGCTTAAACAGAAAATTATGTTGATTTCTGACTGTGTGGAAAATAAGGATTTACAGGATTTATTGCATTCAGCTGAACAAGTTGGAAAACATACTTTGCAATGTGGTTTTGATTCTTTGGAGACCTCTTGCAGGGCTGCTGTTACTGGTTCTGTGCTTAGAAGGCATGCTTGGCTTAAGGAGCAATCTCTGCCTGATCATGTTAAAGCAAAATTGTTGGATGCTCCTTTGCAGCAAGACCGTCTGTTTGGCAATAAGGCTGAAGAAGTTTTAAAAAAGATGGAAGATAAAGCTAAATCTATGCAAACTGTGAAAGATTTCTTACAAGTACAACCTCCAAGATTTAGTAGGCACTGGCCTACTAAGAACTGGTCTTTTCCAGTTCCTTCCAGAGCCACTCAAGCCAAACCCAGACATTCCAAAAGCACCAGGTTTCAGTCCCAAGGGACTTTCAGAACTAAGCAATGGGGTGCCTTCGTTTCCAAATCTGGAAACAGCAAGACACCACCCTATGGTAAACAGTCCCAAAGACTTTCCTTTAAAATTACCAAACACTTAACCTATTAGCTGCCCCTTTGGGGGGAAAACTATCTCTTCATGCAAAAAACTGGTAACTTATAAACCAGGACAAATGGGTGTTAAATCTAGTGTCCCAGGGATACTGCCAACTCCAAACGGATGGCCAGACCTGTCCCCAAATCAGTGGGCAGAGGCTCAGAAACAAGTACTTTCCCTCCTAAACATGGGGACAATTCAACTAGTACCAGAAGAGGAAAAGGGACAAGGTTTCTATTCCAGACTTTTCCTGGTACCCAGAAAAGACAAATCATGGCGTCCAAATCTGGACCTGTCTACTCTAAACACATTTCTGGACATTCCAAAATTCAAGATGCTGACTTGTCACCAGTTACTTCCTATGCTAGGCAAAGATTCCTGGTTGGCAACTCTAGATTTAAAAGAGGCTTACCTGCATATCCCAATCAGAGAATCTTGCAGAAGATACCTACGCTTCAAAGCAGGCTACTTGCATTATCAGTTCTCTGCACTGCCCTTTGGCTTATCTACTGCGACCAGAGTATTTACATAGTGCCTGGCTCCAGTAATTGCATTTTGCAGGCAAAAGAATTATTCAAATATATCCATACCTGGACGATTGTCTAATTCAGGCAGAAAACAAGTCCATTCTTCTAAAACATCTGGCGTTTGTAAAAAGGGTTCTAACTTGTCTAGGGTACACCATAAACGAAAAGAAATCCCAACTAGACCCTCTCAAAAAATTACTTTCCTGGGTGCAAGCTTGAATACAACTGCCCAGATGGCTTTCCTTATGCCAGAAAAGTAAATTCAATTGGTGACTTACTTCAAACAAGTGGCCACAAAAACCCTGCTATCTGCAAGACAAATACTGCAAGTCTTGGGGTTCATGGCCTCCTGCATGCTTTCTAATTCCATATGCAAGACTGCATATGAGGAAACTTCAGTGGTACTTAAAACGTTTATGGAGTCAACATTGTCACAGCCTGGAAATGATTCCCATCAAATCTTGCCTGCAACTAGAGTTCTATGGTGGGCAGAGGCCTGCCACCAAAACACAGGACTGCCATTCACACCACCCCCTGCTGCCCAAACCCTAACTACAGATGCATCAGACTATGCATGGGGGGCTCATCTGGCAGGGAAGTGCATTCAGGGCAAATGGAGCCCAAATCAAATGCACATTCATATCAATCAAAAAGAGATACTAGCTGTACAGAATGCTCTGACAACCTTCAAGAACTACCTTCATCCAGGACAACTAATGGTAAAGTCGGACAACACCACAGTTATGTGGTACATAAACAAGCTGGGAGGTACACATTCCTACCTCCTCTGCAGACTAGCCATGGCATTGTGGAACACGGCCTTGAGCTATCAAGTACTACTACAAGCTCAATTCCTGCTAGGAAAGCTGAATATTGTGGCAGACGAACTAAGCAGAAATCTCATGGACCCACACGAATGGAAACTGGAACCAGAAATTTTCAACATGTTGACACGCAAATGGGGGAGCCCAGACATAGATCTTTTTTGCCTCATCCCATAACTACCAGTTGAACAAATGTTGCACAAGAACTCCTCACAAAAAAGTCTGGAAAGTGGATGCTCTGTCCTTCAGCTGGGAAAACCTATCAGTCTATGCTTTTCCCCCTCTGCCTGTGCTCTCCAAAGTTCTACTAAAAGTCAAACAGGACAAGCCAAAAATGATTTTGATTGCTCTAGACTGGCCTCGCCAACACTGGTACCCACTCCTACGCAGTCTGTCACAAATTTCTTCATGGCACCTGCCTCAGACACCTTCCTTACTGTCTCAGCAGAGCAACCAAATTCTGCACCCCCAGCTCCAAACATTGAATCTTGCAGCTTGGCTAATCACTTAAATTCCCCCTTAGCATCCCTCAGCAAACCTGTGATGGATGTAATTTTGGAGGCGAGAAAACCTAGTACTAGAAAATCTTATGCTGACAAATGGAAAAGATTCTGTGCCTGGAATCAGTCTCGATGAATGAGCACAGCAGTGCCCAATTTACCTCAGATTTTGCAATACTTAACTGAAATGCTTCACAAGGGCTTGTCTTTTTCTTCCATAAAAATACATGCCTCAGCCATTTCAGCTCATTACAACACAGAAACTCCCCCTTCTCTTATCCTCTGCTAAAGCAGTATCTCAGAGGGGCCAAAAACTTGAGGCCACCCAGGAGAGCTTCAACCCCTGCCTGGGACCTTAATTTTGTATTGGAGAAACTCACTCTCCCTCCTTTCGAGCCAGCTGCTACTGCAGACTTAAAATTTCTTTCCTGGAAAACAGCCTTCCTTTTAGCAATCACTTTGGCTAGAAGGATTTCTGAATTACAGGCCCTTATGGCAGTGGAGCCTTTCATCATCTTTCATGCGGACAGGGTGTCACTCAGGACCAATCCATCCCTCATGCCCAAGGTGGTATCCAGTGTGGCTCTTAATCAGTCCATTCATTTGCCAACTTTCTTTCTCAATCCACAGAACAAGGGGAAGTGGATTCTGCTTTCATTGGATGTACACAGACCACTTAGATTTTACTTGGACAGGACTAAATCTCGAAGAAAATCTGAACAGCTGCTGGTAGCATTTGCTGCAGGGGCAGAGGGAAAGGCTATTTCAAAGCAAACCATTTCCAAATGGATAAGCCATTGGATTCACTTCTGCTATAAGCACCATGGAAAACCTATCCCCCAGGGGATCAGATCCCATTCCACCAGGGCTGCATCTAATTCTGAAGCCTTTCTCAGAGGTGGTCCTACCAGGGATATTCTAGAAGCTGCTACCTGGAGCTCAGTTCATACGTTCAAGCATTACCATTTACCTCTCTTCTCTAAATCCAGAGCAGGCTTTGCCACTGCTGTTTTGCAGGGCCTTATAGCTGGTCCTAATACTGTATAAATCCATCCTCCCAACCACCGCTTTGGGAATCTACCCAAATGTAATGACTGCAACAGTGAAACACGAAGAACATAGTACAGTTGTGTACACTTACCATAAATGTGGATGTTTGAGTGTATTCACTGTTGCAGTCCTGGTTACCCTCCCTCCAGCCCCCTGTTTTTTCTCTTACTATACCTCTGCTTTCTTTTACCATGCTTAAAAGCCTTTTTGGTGTATTTGTTTTGTTTGGAGGTACATTTTTGTGTTTTAAATTATTTATATATAATTTGTTCCCCATTTGGGGGGCACCTGACATCTGGGGCAAGAAAAACTAATGTAATGACGTTGGCTGCATGTTTTATGCCCCTGACATCATGGAAGAAGGGACAGCAACTGACGCAGGACCCAAGACTTTGTTAATCAGGCCGACTGAGGGCAACCTGCCAGCAGATTACCCAAATGTAATGACTGCAACAGTGAAAACACTCAAACATCTACATTTATGGTAGGTGTACACAACTGTACTTTCTTTAATATTCATGGAACACACACTGTAACTATATAAATTTTGTTACCAGAGCATGAACCAATCAAGCAAGCAATATGATGTGCTATCAAATCTCATATTTAAGTTCCATAATACATACAAGCTGCATAAAATGGATGTTTTTGTCCAGTTAAATGGCCTTGAGGCTGCATGGATAGTGAATGCCTGTTATGTCTACTGTGTACTGTATGTTATCGAGTGTAGGGATACCTTATGCACCACTTCCTTTGGATACATTTTAATGTAAACACCTCATGACTTCTTTATGAATGATTACTTTTATGTAGTTTTACAAAATGTATTTATCTTAGCTATAAAGATTGTACTGGATTTTTACAAATTCAGATTAAATCAACTATGATAACAAAAAAGGACCCATGTCTCTGGCTGTGTGGTATAAAAGGTTATAGCTGTGACAGTGGCCCAGATGACTTGAGTTTAGTTAGTGGCCAGCTGGACGGCTTGTTCACTTTAAGAAGAAGTCTGGAGTTTTCCCTGTGAGTTGACATTCCCCTAGTGATAGGGGCAGTGCTATAATTGCATTGCAAATGGCTATTAAAAATTCTGCCCAGAGGTGGGGCTGGAAGTAACTTATACTACATGAGGTAGCATGTGTGATGTCAGGAGCTATATCAATTAGGACATACAAAAAAAAAACTGGCATATAGGACAGTGTATGGGATGTGGCTTGCTGCTCTACTCCAACCCTCTTCCTCTTCCCAGGCTGCCAGTAGTGATCCCAGTCCCAATGGTAGTGCCAGGTACACTGATGTTGAAAGAGGCAATTGGATCAGGCCCAAAAGAGCTGATGGCGAGCTGGAGGGCATGCAAAAAAAAGAGAGAAAACCAGTCCAAAAGAGGAACCCAAGTTTTGTCAAAGCTCTTACTTTCCCAGCTAACATTTTAACTGATTGGAAGTTCCTGTTAGTGAATATCATTTTGGCTAAATGGAACCATTTTTAGACATTTTAGACGTATCCAGTGTAAGTATTTGTGCTGTGTTTACTGACATATTCACCAGTCTCCGATGAGCAATACCTACTGATACCAAAGCTGTAATACTGGGCTTCCTGGTAAAGACAGCAGAGGAAGGACTTGTATAAATACTCTTGCGAATACTAGTAATCTAATTTATATGACTCCCTTGTGACTTGCTGCTGTGCAGAGGTGTAGCAAGCAAATTTCATTTTGTACTCACAAGCTCTTACTGCAACCTATTACTTAAAAATGGGCACATCTCTCAAAGTGTTGCCCATGAGCACTTAATAAATATAAGTAACATTTTCATCTGTTCCCCCAAAGCTATTAAATGTAATGTTTTTAGATTGGAAATATTGAACCTGTTGTTGGAGGCATTCATTTAGGCAGTTGTAGACATACTATGACCTGAAAAAAAGCCATATTGATGTGATACTCAGGAAAATATATATACTCCGAGTACAAAGAGTATGCCTGGTGCACCCTTTTACCTGTGAAGCAGAAGATCATAAACATGAATTTCACTTTACTCTGATAATTGTAACACTCTGTCTTGCAAATTACTCTGCTCAGATTCAGAGCTATGATATTATTTTTATTAAATATTGTTCTCCTTATCTTATCAGTGGGTTGAAAATGCAAGTCCCTCCCTAACAAGATCCCTTCCTGACCATGGTGGGAGTTTTTGATAACAAATAGAAGTTTCAAGATCTTATTCAGACTAACTTGATTTGTCTAACTATATATTTTTGAGAATCAATTACATTATAGATCACAGACCAGTATTTGGCTTATGTCTCTGAGCTGCTGGAATCTCTGCAAATGCACATAGTATGCAGCAGTGCAGCAGTTAGCATTGTCTCCTCACAGCAAGAGGTTCTCTGGTTCAATTCTTGTCTGGAGCACCTTTTGTGTGGAGTCTGCATGTCCTTCCGGCAGTCAAGTGAACTTTAAAGACATGCAGGTTGGTGTGTGTGCATGTGTGTGTGGACCTTTGGTGAAGGTTGGGCACTGGGCTGGCAACTCGACACAGTAAAAATCCACTGCCAATCAATAGTGGACTAGTGATCTGCTGTGGTGACCCCTAACTGGGAAAAGGCAAAAGAAAGAGAATGTGTATTGCACATTACTAGCCATAGATATTCTTTACTAAAATGTGCCTTTAGTGATCTAATAATGGCACAGAGTTGCTAGGGCAGCTTATATTTCTCCAGATTCAAGGTGATATCTAAATTCATTCCTAGACATGACTCCACGATTTTTATATGGTTGAAAAGTGTGCACAAACTCTTTGACTCCTTTACCCTAGTTGCCTGGCTGCGGAATAGTCCAAGTGACAGAAAACTTCTTTGGACAGTTATTATGGATTCCATTCTTTTCAACAAAAAAGGTTTTAATTGGGTCCATAGTGCTGAAGGATGAAACTCAGACAGTGATGCAGTGGACCCTAGATTAACTATCAAACTGGGCTGTGGAGGAGCCAATAAAGGAGGATGGGAGTTCGTGACTAACGGGAAGGGAAACGCCTAAGCTTAGTGGTGTGCTCTCTCACAGCAAAGGTACATCAAACAATGTACACCATCACTGGAATCAAGCATGCATGGACGAGCACATGTCTGAGAGTTGAGCACTGTGGCTCCAACTCATTGGCTGCCTCAAGGATTGGGGGAGGGGGGGTTAAGTCTCAGTTAAAAAAACAATTTTTGACTGGGTGACAGCCTCCCATGTTTGTTCTCATGTGACCGGGAATAAGTGACCCAGTTAGGTCACGGTGGGGTGATGATAGACGAGCAACATGGAGAAAAAGAAATAAAAATCTGTTTAAATCACAGCAGTCACAGGTAGAAGAGATTTGCCCTACTCCCTAGAGGCAGTGACACCAAAGTTTGACCCAGAAGTTGTTTATATTAAGTACAAGAGTATTGCAGGTCCAGATTTGTCCTAGGAAAAATCACTTTGTAGTTTGTGACAGAATGGTGCTAGTTGATAGTTTGTTTTATTACAAAGTTCACTCACTTAAGAGACTTTTTAAGAAAGTTCCTATTCATCATGCTGTACCTCCTCTCAGACCATTATCAGGAGTTTTCATGGTGAGGCCAATAACTCCCACTCTGCCTTTTGCTTGAAACCAGATTTAAATGTAAACCATTCTGCAAGTCTTGTATGCTGACCCAGTTATCTCCCCTATGCAAGCTAAATATTTACTTGTCTTACTCTGTAATGTATAGAAAAATCTAATATTTAATATGTCACGGTCTCCAATTTATTTTCATGTTGAATTAATTCATTCAAGGGATACAAAAGTAAATACGAGTAAAATGACTAGATAGTGGACCAGGTGATGGTAATGTGGCTGTCTTGTCACTACAGCCAGGTACTTGCAAGGCCTCTGTGTATGACAGCCAGGTACTTGCATGGCTTCCGTGTATGACAGCCAGGTACTTGCATGACCTCTGTGTATGTTTATTTTCCACTGTGATTGTGCATTGACAAATAACCTTTTTTTATTCCCCAATGCTATTAGGTGTAAACATAAGCCAACAGTAGTTACACTAGCAAAGGTCCTTCTGCTAATGTTTTCATTAACAATTGCAAGAGTCTGGTGTCAGTGCTGTACAACTGTGTTTTTTTCTTCAAATAAGTTGTAGATCAAACTCTGTTGCTTACTGCAAATTTAAGCAAGAATCAGTTGTGGGCATGTAGGTCATGAAGACTGAGTGCACTGTGAAAAGCACAGGCCGTCAAATACTATACAACATATACACACATGCCCACAGTCAGTTATTATTGTACCATAGACCCGTCATTTTAAGTTTTATTGATCTGCAATGCTTGTTACGGCTTCCCTAGAGCTTCCCTACATGATATTGAGGTGAAATTGCTCAAGCTTCAGTGGATCGCAGAAAAAAGGCAAATGGCACAATACCAAAAACTTTTTCCCATAGAAATTGCACTCGGCAATGATTTTCAATTGGGCATTGGCAATGAATCATTTGCTTAGGAAGATTTCTCCCATTTTCAAGTTGATGCAAATGTGAAGTTGGTATATGTAAGTGTGGGAAGTTTCCCCCCCACATTGGAGGTGGGGGGGGGGGCTTGTCCCCTTGCAAAAACAGATACAAATCCTTTTTTATTCATCTTTTTACTTTCAGGTATTTTTTTTGTCCTTTTGACTTATCAAAGTTTAGAAAATCAGCATTTCATAGCAAAACCACTTGATGCAGATATTTTGCGGCAGAGCATTTGCTAAACACTTCTGCAATTTTTAATAAGCTAAGTTTTTCATTTTAGTTTATTTGGTTTGGAATTTGTTGATTATTTTTCTTTGTTTTAGATAATGCTTTTATTATTTTTAGTTGTATGACTCCGGTTTTAAACTGCAAAGTTGTGTTTGCATTTGACTTTAAATGGATTAAATATGCGCAACTTTTACAGTTCTTTTTCTACAATTGTTATTATATGATATTCTGAATGAAATAAAAAATATCCTTCTATTCAATGTGGCAGTATTCTTTACATATGGGTTGTATTCCACCCATCGACCTGATGTCCAGCCTGTATACAAAAGTTTATCGCTACTGCCAGTACGTGGGACTTTGTAAGTAGGTACTGATATTAGTCATAAAAGGGACGTCTGCTAGTACCATCTTCAGAACTTTTTCACCACCATTCGGAAAGGTTTACTCCTACATATGGTCTGTGGTCGGATTCTTTCACTCCGCTTCCAGCTTCAGATAAGTACCCTGTTGGGGATTTATATTTTTGCTACTGCTATTTGCTGTTGTTCATGTCATCCAAGAAGGGCAAGTATAGCTGTGGAAGGCAAATTCCACATAAGGATAGTCATGAGCTTTGTCTGTTTTGCTTGGGGCCTAGTCATGATCACTGTTCCTATTCTGTTTGCCAGGCCTTTGTGCCTAAGACTTTGTGAAGCCATCTTTCAACCTTAAACATTTATCTGGAAAATAAGAGACTCAAACACCTGGCTAGGAACATGATGGAGGGTTCTGGGGGTCCTTCAACAGAGCTGAGTTTGAAAAGAATGGTAAACAAGTTAAGACCTGAATCCTCTTCCACTGTTTCTACCTCCTCCAATGTTCCCCTTGAGGTCAGTGAAGACCCAGTAGTACAGTTGGATGACAGGTCCACTTCAGCGGGTACCTCTGGGGAAGCTGTCAAGACTGTGGATTCTAGCACGTCCAAGGTCATGCAGACATCCAGTTCTGGTGACTTGTGGGAACCATGGCCCGACTCCAGGACCACTCCTGCCCCTCTACCCAGGGATCTATCAGAATTTAGGCCTATGTCCGACCTCTCTCTGGTGGAGATGCCCATTAAAAAGATACAGAAAACTAAGTACCTGAACATTCCTTCCACTCCACAATCAGATTGGGATGCATTTCTCCAGGCTCCTATTAGAGTGCTTATGGCACTGAGGCCTACAGCTTCCTCTTCTTTCCTCCCTGTTCAGCATTCATTTCTCCTGTGCTGGCTTCTAGGTCTCAGGGTTTTTCCCTCTGTGCAGGCTTTGGAGGTGCAGGTCCTTGATTCTGACTGTAAAGATTCCTCCTCTGATGGAAGACTCCCTTGCATACTCCACCCAGATTCCTTCCCCTCTGAAATGTGCTTCTCCTGAGGAGGAGTCTAATGGGGAAGATTCCTCTATAGAGCTTTTATTTTGGGGAAACTATTAATAAGATGAGGAAATTGTTTCAAGTGAGATTCCTCCCAAATTTCAGAAGCACAAAACCATTACTATGAACTTCTTCAGATGGAAGCCCCTGTATCCTCTGCAGTTACACCTGTTCTTCCTGTTTTCTTGGATGCTTTTGCTTCCACTTCCAAAAACCCTGATTCCCAAGCCCCTGCTCCAAAGAGACCTGGCAGAGTTTATAAGGTCCCTGATGACTGTAAGTTTCTTTATAAATGTCCCTCTGCTGACCCATCTGTGGTCTGTACTGCCTCTAACCAATCTTGCCTGTCTCCTTCTACTAAGCTGCTTCCCTCTGATAAGGAGAGCAAGATATTGGAAAGAATATGCAAAAAAGAGTATACTTCATTCATCTTGGCTGTTAGGTCTGTAAATTACCAGACACACGTCTAGGTACTCCCTGGCTTTGCTTTCTCGGGTATGTCAGGCTTTCTCCAAATGACCTGACTCCGAGGTTAAATGTCAGGTTCTCTATCTGCTGTCTGCATCTTCTCAGGTAGCTAGGCTTTCCATTAGGTGCAGTTATGATGCAGTGGAGGTTTCTGCCAGGGCTGTAGCCACTGCATCTGATATTAGAATGACATTCGTGGTTACAGCTCCAGACATTACCTGATGACATAAAGGCTAAACTGCTTGATGCTCCTTTAGGTAATTCTGCCCTTTTTGGTTTAGAACATTTCAAATCTTTGCAGGAGAAAATTGAGGAGCTCCAAGATTTAAAACACTTGCTTGTTTCCCTAGTCCCCAAATTCCACATGAAGTTTCCTGCCAATATTTTATTTGTGAGAAGACCTGCTTGATGTTCTTCGTGTTTCACTGTTGCAGTCATTACATTTGGGTAATCTGCTGGCAGGTTGCCCTCAGTCGGCCTGAATAACAAAGTCTTGGTTCCTGCGTCAGTTGCTGTCTCCTCTTCCATGAAGTCAGGTCGTCAGGGGTATAAAACATGCAGCCGACGCCATTTTATTCAGTCTTTCTTGCTGCGCGGTGCCCGAAGCAGAAGCAGTTCGCAAGTGCCGGTCGGTCGACTCCTGAAATTTTCACATTCGAGTTTCAGAACCAAAGTCTTCAACTAAAGCTAAGTACTACGTTGGGGAAACTTTTTCTTGCTCCTTACCGATGTAAATATAAGTTAATAATTGCATTACTTGTGGGAAGCAAATACCTCATAAGGATTTTCATTTGTACTGTATTCCTTGCCTAGGCCCAGATCATAACATGCCTTGCTGTCGGTTTTGTGCTAGATTTAACCAACGTACTATTAAGTGTTGGTATATTTTTACTTCAAAATATTTTGGGTCCATATTTAATTACCCAGAAATGTCGTCTGTTAGCAATCCGACTACCGGAGTTCATAAAAAAACGCAAAGAAAAAGCGAGAGACCATCGAGGTTCAAAACAGACGACGAAGCTTCTCCTAAGCCAGTCGCCGGTACTCAGTGAGGTGCTTTCGCAGCCCCTGATACCCACTACTTTTGAGTCGCATGCCTCTATTGAGACCCATGCGGAGTCCGGTATGCCGCGAAATTCTCAGAGTATTGAACCCAGGGATGTCTCTCCCTTGAATGGGTCCGGAGCCGCTGAGCAGGCATCGGCTTCTGAGGGTGTTTTCAGACCTCAACATTGACACCAGCTTCAAACAAGATCAAAAACATCTTCTAAGTCTAAAAAACTGATGCATGAGCCACGTGCTCAGGCCCCTATGCCTAAAAAACAGATGATCAAAATGGCTGAGGACTTAATTACCTTGATCAGGGGGTCCCAACTCCCCCCCCCCTGCTAAGAGGCCTAGGTAAGACACTGATTATGAATCTTCAGGTCAGGTTTCCATTTCTTCCGATTCCTCTTCTGATCAGGAATTTTCTATACCACGCTATGAGGATTCAGATGCAGAAGAATCCATCACATCTGCATCTCCTCCTGAGGATTATTCTTTTGGAGAAACCTTGCATACTTTAAGGGAACATTTTCATTGGGAGAGTCAGGATTTCTCTGAATCAAAAAATAGGCTTAGGGACTTCCTTCTTCTTCCTCAGCATAGGCCTTTGGCTATACCTCCTGTATTAGACATTGATGATGTGTTTTCGGAATCAAGCATGGCTCCTGATTCCCTGCCTCCGGCTCCTAGTAAGCCAGACAGATTTTACAGGGTTCCTGACTCTCACAAATTTCTATTCAAAAATCCTATTGCTGATCCTGAAACTATCTCACTGGGTCCCAAAGGTGTAAAGGCCTCTGCAGCCAAAAATCCTACCCCATCTGATAGAGATTCCAGGGTGCTGGATAGATGGGGAAAGAAGGTTTATACGTCTGCAACCTTGGCAATTAGGGCCTTAAACTGCTAGTTTCATATGCTTAAATATCAACAGCATGTTATGGACTTATTGAAACAGAAAATTATGTTGATTTCTGATTGTGTGGAAAATAAAGAATTACAGGAATTATTGCATGCAGCAGAACAAGGTGAAAAGCATACTTTGCAATGTGGTTTTGATTCCTTGGAGGCCTCTTGCAGGGCCGCAGTTACTGGATCTGTGATTAGAAGGCATGCCTGGCTCAAGGAGCAAATTCTGCCTGATCATGTTAAAGCTAAATTGTTGGATGCCCCTTTACAGCATGATACTCTGTTTGGTAATAAGGCAGAAGCAGTTTTAAAGAAAATGGAAGACAAAGCTAAATCTATGCAAACTGTAAAAGATTTCTTACAAGTGCAGCCACCCAGATTCAGTAAGCACTGGCCTACTAAAAATTGGTCCTTTCCAGTGTCCAACAGAGCCTCTCAAAGCAAATCCAGGTGCTCAAAAGGCTCTAGATACCAATAACGGGGTTCTTACAGGTCAAAGCAATGGGGTGCCTCCACCTCCAAATCTGGAGGAAACAAAGCACAACCCTACAGTAAGCAGTCTCAATGACTTCCCTCTACCATCACCAAGCACTTATCTCTTGGCAGCCCCCTTGGGGGGAAAATTAGCACTTCAAAATTGGCAGTTAATTACCCAGGACAAGTGGGTATTAAACATAGTATCCCAGGGGTACAGATTTCATTTCCATACTTTGCCAATTCCAAATGGTTGGCCAGATCTGCCACAAAATCAATGGGCAGAGGCTCAAAAACAAGTTTCGTCCCTTATGGATATGGGGGCTATTTAGCCAGTACCAGAACAGGAAAAAAGACAAGGGTTTTATTCAAGACTGTTCCTGGTACCCAGAAAAGGCAATGCCTGGTGTCCAATACTGGACTTTTCGATTTTGAACACATTCCTGGACATTCCAAAATTCAAAATGCTGACTTTACAACCGCTACTGCCTATGCTGGGCAGGAACTCTTGGTTAGTGACTCTAGACTTAAGAGGCATACCTGAATATCCCAATAAAGGAATCGTGCAGAAGATACTTCCGCTTCAAAGCAGGTTTTTTGGATTACCAGTTCTCTGCACTGCCCTTTGGCTTATCTACTCTGCCCAGGGTCTTTACAAAGTGCCTGGCACCAGTAATTGCATTCTGCAGACAAAGAAGCATTCAAATTTAACCTTATCTGGACGACTATCTCATTCAAGCAGAGGACAAGGACATTCTTCTTCAACATCTGGCATTTGAAAAAGGCTTCTAACATGTCTAGGGTACACAATAAATTAAAAGAAATCACAACTGGTACCCTCTCAAAAATTTACATTCCTGGCTGCAAGCTTGAATACAACTGCCCAGATGGCTTACCTTATGCCAGACAAACAAAGGCAACTGACTATATACTTCAAACAGATAGCAACAAAAACCCAGTTATCTACAAGACAAATTCTGCAGGCTTTGGGGTTCATGGCATCCTGCATTCTACTAATTCCATATGCAAGACTGCATATGAGGAAACTTCAATTGTACCTAAAAAGTTTATGGAGTCAACATTGTCACAGTCTGGAAACAATGATTCCTCTCATTCCCTGCCTACAACAGGAGTTTCTTTGGTGGGCAGAGACATGTCACCAAAACGAGGGACTGTCATTCACTCTACCCCCTGCCACCCAAACCCTAACTACAGACGCATCAGACCATGCTTGGGGGGCCAACCTGGAGGAGAAATACATTCAGGACATATGGAGCCCAAAACAAATGCATCTGCATATCAACCAGAAAGAGATCCTAGCTGTTCAGAATTCCCTGACAGCCTTCAAGGACTTACTTCATCCAGGACAACTACTGATAAAGACGGACAACACCACGGTTATGTGGTACATAAACAAGCAGGGGGGTACACATTCCTACCCTCTTTGCAGACTAGCCATGGCATTGTGGAACACAGCCTTGGCTTACCAAGTACATCTTCAAGCTCAATTCCTGCCAGGAAAACAAAATACTCTGACAGACAACCTAAGCAGAAATCTTATGGACCCGCACGAGTGGAAACTGGATCCACAAATCTTCAGCATGGTAACACAGAAGTGGGGGAGCCCAGACATAGATCTCCCCAAAATTATCAACTGGATAAATTCTGCACAAGGACTTATCACAGACAAGCATGGAAAGTGGATGCCCTATCCTTCAGTTGGAAAAACCTATCAGTCTACGCCTTTCCCCCTCTGCCTCTTCTCTCCAAGATCTTACTAAAGGTCAGACAGGAAAAACCAAAAATGATCCTAATTGCTCCGGACTGGCCTCGCCAGCACTGGTACCCAATTCTAAGGAATATGTCTCAACTCCCTCCTTGGTACTTGCCTCAAATACCTCATCTACTGTCTCAGCAGAACAATCAAATTCTGCACACTCAGCTCCAAACTTTGAACCTTGCAGCATGGCTGATCATGTAATTATTCAAACAACATCTCTCAGTAAATCTGTGATGGATGTCATTTTGGAAGCCAGAAGGCCTAGTACTAGAAAATCTTATGCTGATAAATGGAAGAGATTCTGTGCTTGGAACCAAGCACAAGGAACGGACACAGCAAAACCAAATATCCCTCAGGCTTTACAATACTTGACTGAGATGCCTGACAAGGGCCTATCCTTTTTTTCAATAAAAATCCATGCCTCTGCCATCTTGGCTCATTACAACACGGAGCCTCCCATCTTTTCTCATCCGCTGCTAAAACAGTATCTTACAGGGTCCAAAAATTTAAGGCCGCCCAGAAGATCACCAACTCCTGCATGGGACCTCAATTTTGTGCTGGAAAAACTCACCCTGCCTCCTTTTGAACCAGCAGCTACTGTGGATATAAAGTTTTTATCTTGGAAAACAGCTTTCCTTTTGGCAATCACTTCAGCAAGAAGGGTTTCAGAACTACAGGCTCTCATGGCTGTAGAGCTTTTTGTTACATTTTACCCGGACACCTTGATGCCTAAGGTGGTATCCAGTGTGGCTCTTAACCAAACTATTCACCTGCCAACATTTTACCCAAATCTGCAGAACAAGGGGGAACCGATTCTGCATTCATTGGACATACACAGACAACTATGATTCTTATTAAACAGGACCAAATCTCTAAGAAAGTCTGAGCAACTACTGGTGGCATTTGCTTCAGGATCAGAGGGGAAGGCTATATCAAAGCAGACTATTTCTAGGAGGATAAGCCATTGCATTCATTTCTGCTACTTGCATCATGGTAAACCTGTGCCCAAGGGAATCAGGTCACATTCCACCAGGGCTGCCTCTACCTCAGCAGCCTTTCTCAGAGGAGTTCCAACCAAAGACATTCTAGAAGCTGCTACTTGGAGCACTTTTCATACCTTCACAAAGCATTATCTTTTGTCTCTCTTCTCTAAATCCAGGGCAGGCTTTGCCACTGCAGTTCTGCAGGGCCTTATACCCGCTCCTAATGCTATTTAGTTCCATCCTCCCATCCATAGCTTTGGGATTCTACCCAAATGTAATGACTGCAACAGTGAAACACGAAGAACATAGTACAGTTGTGTACACTTACCATAAATGTAGATTTTCGAGTGTATTCACTGTTGCAGTCCGGGTTACCCACCTGCCATCCCCCTTTTTTATAACTTCTCTTTCCTTCACTATATTCTAAAGCCTTTGTGGTGTATTTGCTTTTAGATGAAGGTAAAGTTTATGTTGCTAAAAGTGCATTTACATATATTGCTGTTTATTTATATATATGAATAAAATGGCGTCTGCTGCATATTTTATACCCCTGACGACCTGACGTCATGGAAGAGGAGACAGCAACTGATGCAGGACCCAAGAGTTTTTATTCAGGCCGACTGAGGACAACCTGCCAGCAGATTACCCAAATGTAATGACTGCAACAGTGAATACACTCTAACATCTACATTTATGGTAAGTGTACACAACTGTACTTTCCTCCTCTTCTGCTTCTGCAGGGTCTAGGTCTAAGAAATTGTCTAGGAGAGCCCCCTCAGTCAAAATCACTTGCTGCTACATCTCCTTCTCAGCAGTCCTTTGAGGCCAGATCTAGATCTCTGTGACAACCAAACCCTTCTTCCAAGTTCTACATCTCTGTCTCTCTCTCTCTCTTTCCCTTCCTGTCTGGATGGAGATCTCTCAGTACTACCAGGGGCTTTCCATCATCCAAAAAGGTTACTTTATGACTTGGAAGACTCTTTTACCTTTCCTAGGGATCCCTCAACCCCCTTCCAGCCAACTTCATCTCTTTCCTCAGTTACTAGCTCAACTCATACACCAGGGTACAATCCAGATTGTTCCTCCAGAACTAAAAGGAAAGGGATTTTACTCCAGGATGTTTCTTGTCCCAAGAAAGGGTGGTCCTTGGAGACCTATCCTAGATCTCTCCCATTTAAACACCTTCCTGAAAGTGCCTTCTTTTCGGATGCTTTCTCTGCAAACTCTTTTTCCTCTGGTTCCTCCTCACTCCTTCTTGGCTTCTCTAGATCTCAAGGAAAATTATCTGCCCATCCCAGTTCACCCTCAGTACAAGAAATTCTTGCATTTCTCAGTGGGTTCTTTGCACTTTCAGTTCTCTATCTTGCCTTTTGGCCTTTCCACTGCTCCAAGGGTTTTCACCAAGTGCTTGGCTCCAGCCATTGCCTTCTTGAGGGTTCAAGAGATTCAGGTTTACCCCTAGCTAGATGGCCTTCTTTTTTTGGCCAACAGCCAGGATCAACTAAGGTTAAAATGTGAATTAGCCATTCCCTTTCTTCAGAGGTTGGGATTGACTATAAATTTCAAAAAGTCCAGTCTCATCCATACTCAGGACCTCATTTTTCTAGGATGCAGGTTCAGGACAGATCTGATGATTGTTTTCCTCCCCTCAGACAAGGTTCTCTCTCTCTTACAGTCTACATGGAGACCCTTCTGTCTCTTTCATCTATTTTGGCCACAGATTTTCTGAGATTGGTCAGATTCAAGGCTTCCATGATTCCCATGGTCTCTTTTGCAAAGCTGCACATGAGGAAGTTTCAGTGGTTTGTGAAGACAATTTGGTCTCAGCATGCCCATCCTTTAGATGTCTCACTCCCTCTTCTCTCTTGCCTGAAAACAGAGGTCCTTTGGTGGTTCCAGCAGCTATCTCAGAATCCAGGCCTACCACCTCACATGCTTCAGCCTTCCCAGCAACTCTTCACAGATACCTCAGATTTAGGTTGGGGAGCAGCTTTAGCTTCCACCAAGGTTCATGGTCTTTTGTCTCCTGCTCAGCAGAGGGAGCACATAAACATCTGTGAGATTAGAGCCTTGATTCTGGCCCTGCAAACTTTCCACCCTCTTTTCTTGCCAGGTCCTCTCAAGATTCTTACAGACAATACCACTGTCCTCTGGTAGATAAACAAGCAAGGCGGGATCAAATCTTACCTTCTTTGCCATCTAGCTCTCTGGGCATGGGAGGTGGCTGTCCAGTACAAGGTAATTCTGCATGCTGTATATCTTTCCTCAGCTCAGAATTCAGTGGCAGATGCTTTAAGCAGACCCATGACACAATCCCATGAGTGGATGCTTCACAGGGATGTGTTACTGGATCTAGTTCACTGGTGGGGTACTCCAGAAGTGGATCTTTTTGCCTCCACTCAGAACAGACAACTTCCTCTCTTTTCTGCCAGGGTCCCTCACCCTCAGGCTTGGAAGGTAGACACCCTCTCTTTCTCATGGAAGGGGATGTTTCTTTATGCATTTCCTCCCTTCCCCCTCATTCAGAAAGTCCTGCTAAAAATTCAACAGGTCAAACCAAAAATCTTGCTGATGACCCCTTTTGGCCAAGACAGCAGTGGTTCCCTCTCCTGCAGTTAGCCAGAGGCTATCACCACAAGTTGCCTCACTGGTTGGACCTACTCACATGGGACAAAGGAACCTTGACCCACCCACATCTGTCAACTCTATAGTTGACTCTAGGTGATCAACTTCTGATTCGTTTCAGGCACCTATTCTCACAGAACGTGCTTAGGGTTTTGCAGGTGGCCAGGAAACCCAATACTAAAAAATCTTACATTTCCAAATGGAAAAGATTTTCTATTTGGTACCAGAGAATAAAGCTAAATCTGTTTTCTGTAGACATTCCATTAGTGCTTTCTTACCTGTGTGAATTGTTTAACAGTGGTCTCTCTTATTCCTCAGTAAAAGTCCATTGCTCTGCTCTATCTGCTTGTTTGCCATTGACACCTCCATTAGCTTCCAGGCTGAAGGTCAAACCTTTTCCTTAAAGGTGTTCTATACGGGAAACCTCCCAGGAAACTGGTGCCTCCTCCTTGGAATCTCAACTGTGTCCTAGAGGAGCTTACCCAGGCCCCCTTTGAACCAGCCGTCCTGCTTCTCTAACGTATTGCACGTGGAAAACAATGCTTCTGGTAGCCTTGACTTCTGCTAGAAGGGTATCTGAGATTCAGGCTTTGAGGGCTTCCCCTCCTTTCCTGGTGTTCCACAAGGATAAACTGTCTTTGAAAACTAATCCTTCTTTCATGCTTAAGGTGATGAATGAGTTGTCTCGTAATCAGTCCATTCAGCTTCCCACCTTTTTTCCTTCACCACAATCCAATAGTGAAAGGATTTAACATTCCTCAGATGTGCATAGGCAATATTTTACCTAGACAAAACAAAATCTATTAGGAGGGTGGATCAACTTTTTCTGTCCTTCCATCCCAGCACCTTGGGTTCCAAATAAACTATTGCTTCTTGGATTTCTAAAGCTGTTGTGTTTTTCTATGAATTTCATGGGAACTCTTTACCATCTTCTGTCAGAGTTAGAGTTAATTCTACCACATCTGTTGCCTCATCAGGTGCTTTCTTTAAGGCTCTGAATGCCAATTCCATTTTGGAGGCTGCTACTTGGTCATCTATTCGTACTTTAAAAAAAAATTACAAGCTGGACACGATCTCTAGATCCAGGGCAGTGTTTGCTAGAGCAATTTTGCATGGATTTGTAGAAAATGTTTCTTCACTTTCTTCCTCTACCCCCTCCTCCTCCTTGGGTTCCTTCGAGCATTTGCACTCTCCCATATATAAAGAATATGGCAACATTGAATAGAAGGACATAGAATAGTTTGTGTAAAATCTTACCTTAACCATGTCCTTCTCTTCTATGTTGCAGTATTCTATCCAACCAGCATTCCCCCCTACAACTTGCTCTCTCCTAGGATGATTATCTTTTTTGTTTATCCTTTGTACTCTTGCTTCTTATGGGGGTTACTTATTCTGAAGATGGTACATGCAGACATCTCTTTTATGACTGTTGTCAGTACCCAACTGTGACGTCCCATGTACTGCCAGTAGCTGTAAGCTTTTGTATGTAGACCAGCCGTTGGGTCGATGGGCAGAATACAACCCATATGTAAAGAATACTGCAATACACAAGAGAAGGGACATCTATGGTTATGCTAAGATTTTACACAACCATTATTTATCTCAGCAGTTTACTTTCGTTAATAAGTGCTTTGCAAACAAAGACTGGCACCAAAACAATTTCCCAGGTGTCCTCTAAGTGATATTTTAAGGCTTAGCCTTTTGCTTCCTGTCTTGCATTCCCTAATGATACTTAGCTAAGCCCACATTCTATTTTAAAAATTCCTGTTTGATTTCTCACAGAAGCTGAAACCTCTTCAGTTCAGAAAACTTATAAAACTGAACATCAACCAAGAAAACTGTTAACAGGTACAACAAAAGTAAAGTGGCTTACAAAATGGCATTAGAAAATAAAAATCCCACATTGGTTGCACAGGATTCTAAAGGCGTATATCAGTGTACAAGAAGACCCCCCCCCCCACCAAAAAAAGCATGACCTACTTATCCTCTACTGTTCACATGCAATTTTGAAAGGTTATATCAGTATACAAGGAGAGCCCCCAAAAAACAAGTTGACCTACTTAAAGCACTAATCTATGCATCATTAGTAATAGCTTTTCTTCAAACTGCCCCCTCTTGACCACCCGGTAAGAGCTGCTCAACTGCATACTAAGTGCAATCTGCAGTTGAATTCCCTGATCATTGGTTTCCAGAGTAAATAACTGCTGGCCCATGTTGTCAATGATTCCTTTCTTTGGGGAAATTTTTCCCTTCATGTTTGCGCAACTGTGTGTGTGTGTGTGTGTGTGTGTGTGTGTGTGTGTGTGTGTGTGTGTGTGTCTGTGTGTCTGTGTGTCTGTGTGTCTGTGTGTCTGTGTGTCTGTGTGTCTGTGTGTCTGTGTGTCTGTGTGTCTGTGTGTGTGATAATATAGAATTCATTTTTTGGCACTCTACTGCCTGCTGACCATCAGCTTCCTGAGACGGAGTGGCCCATCCATTCCTCAGAATGGATGGAATTTCTTTCCTGTGAGGTAATAGCTGATTTTAGTGCAGTCATCCAGACAGCCATTTGGACAGTTTTTTCTTATGGTGCCTAAACCCTCTCCCTGGTGATGACATGGGCTCCACATTATTGCAATGGGACTGCCTATGACAGTGATATAGAGGTTTGTCCACTCCTTGATATGACTCTGCAAGGGCCACCACGCTGACTTGGGAAGACTTGCCCACATTCCACCCCCCAGGGCCTGTTTTCACTGAAGCAGCCTACACCATTCTACTGGAGCACCAGGTCACCAAGGGAGGTAGAGGCACCACAGCTCTCTGTCTCTTTAAGGCCAGCATGTTAGCATGAGTTGCACATCACTCATTCACCTCCTCCTTAACTCTTCTAGCTTTCCCAGCCATTATTTACTATCCGGTCATCTGAGCTGCAGTCAGGGCTTTATCCTTCTGTGCCACAAAACTGGTTCTTGTAGCTATTTTTTCATTGAGTTGATTTCTTCATAAGTTATATTGAGTGAATTGGTTCTTCAACAAGTTGTAACTGGACAAATCCTAAGGGAAGCTTCATTAACCATAGATTTCAAACAGAAAAATGATGTGTACTATTCCAGACAATCAGGCTATGCAATGGCTACCGACAATGTTCAGTCATGCATAGGTGCTGAGATAATCACCCATACTCCCATTGCTCTGACTAGGATAAAAAGGGCATTAGAAAATTAAGGAATGATGAGATTTAAAGAAAAAAATAGTGTCATACATGTAAATGATTTACTGCTGTGTCACTAAGTCACACCTACTAAAATCATAAAGCCTGTTATTTCAGCAGAATTTAGCTTACATTAGAATTAGAAAGACAACAAAGTCTTTTCATTGCAAGTGATATTCTGGGCTTTCCAGCTTTGCTTGTATGAGATCTGCTAAGCTAGCCGGTATCAATTAACCCTTCAGACTGTTGCTTCATTAATGGTATACATATGCTATTAAGAAAGCTAAAAAGTAGAAGCTGTCACTACTGCACAAACTGGATAGACTGACCCCTTCTAGAGAAGCTTTAATGGTGATGGTTGGTTACTTATGGGATGTAGTGGTAACTGGGGGCTTGTAAGAGAATGACTTGAAGTACTGTACTGTCTTGGAAACACCATTTTTAAAAGGCCAGTAAAAAGCTAAGCAGATTTAGAAATATTCTGTAGACATTGAGCTCATGAGCACTAAAATGAAAATATAAGCAGACACCTGCTAGACAAGTTGAAAAAAAAAATCAGTAACCAGATTTGGAGGGCCACATGTTGCAGTCTATCAAAGAAGTGAAGAGAGATGGTGGAGGCACAAGGGATCACAGCACTGGAGGAGAAATTTGATAAAGTGTACATAGAGATAGTTACAATAAGTGGGACACTAGACTAATATATATTAAAGCAAATAAAGGCAAAGTCTAGGATAAGACTGTGAACTGGCAGTCAGATGACACTGGCCTCTTTCAGAAGAATGAAGTGGAAACAATAGAGAGAGTGACAGAGTTAGACACCATGCACAAAGACCTGAAAATGATGCTATTTGAGATGGAAGATCAGTCAAGAAAGAAAATGTTATGATTCATCCTAATCTCTGAGAAAGTTGAATGCAAAGTTTATAAAACCTATATAGTAAACTGTTTAAATCAATGGACTAGTACACCCATGCAGGATGTATACATACAAACATATACATATATCTATATCTATATATATATATATATATATATATATATATATATATATATATATATATATATATATATATATATAGCCTTTGTTGCTGCTTGTATCCCTCTGCATTAGACTGCCCTATATTATTTCACCTAGTTATTCCCATGTAGGCAATTAAGTGTTTTTACCAAATTTTACCCATTCTGGTTCATTTTGACTTTTCTTGCCGTCAATAACACAAAACTTTTTCTCACACAAGAAACCTATTTAGAGTCATCCATAATTGTCTCAGATGTTTTATTGCATTTATGATTGTTCTTGTAGTTGCAGTATCTCTCTTTGACCAGGTTCTTCCAGCTCGAGCTCACTCTGCTCCCCTACTCTACACCCAAATCCCACCCACCCACTACATCTACATTTATACCTATCTAGCCACTTCCCAAACACTTTCACCGTATCACATCATAACACATCATCTAAATACACCCACACCACACAGAATATCATCCATACCCCATTGGTCATCAAACTATTCCTCCTTTCCCTCTTTATCCATTTACCTGAAAATGCCCTCTATATCATACCTCACCTCCCTTTATACCACGTAAACACCCAGTCTATCTCTCCTGTACTTTACAAGTACCTAGCTTTCTACTACCTATTTATCTCCTACTACACTACCATCCCCTTAAATGTACATAACCTACTGTCTATCCACATCTTCTTCTTATACTTCTGTCACTTCGTACAACACAGTATACCATCTATGTTCTACCTCTATCACTCTAAACCTGACTACAAGCCTCTCCTATATTATACCTGTTCCCATTTCTAAATCACCTCTCACTATTCTATACAATGTTTGCTCTCTGTACCAAACACTTACAAATGCTATCCTTATACACTACCATCTGTACTTTCCTAACTGTCTTATTACCTAACCTACTATCACATACAACTACACAACACTTTCTCCTCTCCTACAGATACCTATCCTCTCCCCCATCACCCACTACTTTCAAACCTTGTTATTGCTTCAACCTATACAGCACAAATACATGAGGTAGTTTCCAAACAAATACATTCCACTTTCCTCTAAATCCCAAACTTCTGTCAAATGTGCAAGACTCCTAACTAGGCTGTCTAAATTTCTTTCACACTTCTCTACACAATGAAAGCTCTCTGGGACTATACACCCAAACCCTGGCCCTGAATATCCTCAACTACAACCCACTAACCGCATCACTCTTCCACCCAGTACTAGGACCTTAACTGCTCCTAGCAACTCTAACCTTCTCCTCCTTAACATGAATGTTAGGATCATAATCAAAAAAACGCATGAACTTCATGCTAGTCTATCACTTTACTCCTCAGATATTATAGTTCTAACAGAAACCTGCTTGAAACCTGAAATTACCAACAATGAAATACTTACTTCCTGCAGGTTACAATATACATAGATTTGACAGAAACAACAAGCAAGGAGGTTGTATAGTCTTACTATTCAAACAAAATGTAAAAATAGAACTTATACAACCAAGCATGCCTGACTTCAATAACATAGAGTACTTTTCACCAAACTTGAAATAAATCACAACAAACATCTAACTATAATAAGTATTTACGTTCCACCTGGCGATAAACCCAACATATTCAAGAATTTCTTACACTGGGCTTCTATAACTTTCCCACAAGAAACTGTCATAATGGGAGACTTTAATATTGACTGGTACTCCTACAACTCTAACCCCATTAATTATATTAATCTATATGGGTTCACTCAGGTCATACAATCCACAACCAGAATAGGCAAGGTGACCAAAAAACATTCTATCTTAGACTGGATTCTAACTAGCCCAGCCCACAATCTAGTGACAAATTCACAAAAAAAAAAAAACTTCAGTGCTCAAACCTTTAACTCCATCTTACAAAAATGTGACTGAACCCCCACTTAAAATACTTCCCTAGATATGGCTGTGGAATATTTCAACACTACCTTCCTTGACATTGCTAAACAGCCTAGCCCCATACGTAACTACTACAGAAACTCTAGCTTCACCCCTTGGCTATCTTAAGATGCAAAAAATTTACTCAAACTAAGAGATAAAACCTGGACACTGTGGCACACTAAGAAAAATCAAGCTAACCTAGACTACTATAAACATCTTAGAAATAAAGCCAAAACCCAGGTCAAACTAGATAAAAACTCATACTACAAAGCTGTACAGAAAAGCACCACAACAATCCTAAAAAATCTGGTCCATCAAAAATAAATTCCTTCAACCTGGCCAATTTTCAACTTGTACCCCATCGACTACTAATAATAATGACAGCATAGTTACACAATTCACCCATTTCTTTACAAATACTATATTCTGAGTTACTAAGACCCACTGCAGTGCACCTCCAGCTATCCCAACTATACCCAAATACAACTTTGGCTCCTTCTCGTTCAAACCTGTCCAAACTTACACCATAAAAAACTACTTCCTGAATTAAAGCCCACACCCCTTGCAGCTGATAGCTTTCCGTCTGATGTCTTAAAGTTAGCAGCACAAACCATCTCCTATCCAGTGTCTATTCCCATTAACCTCTCTAAGTGAACAACATGTTCCTTATATCTGGAAAATATCTTACAGAATTCCTCTGTACAAAGGTGGTACCTCTGTCGAATTCTCCAATGGTAGACCATTGCAATCTTATCACCCCTATCCAAAGTCTTAGAAAAATGCATTCATATGCAACTCTTCAATTACCTTCTATCTAATAACCTGCTTTCTAGCACACAATATGGCTTTTGCCCATATCATGGTACTACAACTGCCCTGCTCAGCTTTACCAGTACTATCAACCAATATAGAAATGATGGTAATCTAGTATCTTCCAACTTCTTGAACCTGTCCAAAGCATTTTATACTGCTTATCATCAAAAACTACTTAAACTCTCCTTACTAAAACTCGGCCATTCTTCACTCTCATGGTTCCTTAGTTACGTAACTAACCATCAACAATCTGTCAGATGGCAACATAGCCTCTTTTCCTTCTTACCAGTTACCATGGGGGTTCACCAAGGATCAGTTCTAGGACCACTACGTTTCACTATATTCAGTAACAGATTTCACACAACCACTTCTAGCCTCCAAAGTCCAATATGCTGATGACTCCACTGTCATTTGTGCTGCACATACCCTAAAAGAACTTGAAGCTAAAATGCAACTGTCCTTTCTAGCAGTAGAAACCTGGCTAGCAGATGCACAACTAATGCTAAACCCACCCAAATCTAAACTCATGCTTTTTCACCCCAGTAAAGCATGTGACCCCACAACTCCATTCCAACTAGTATCTTCCAATAATACCATAATAGTGACAGTAGGCCAAACAAAATTACTAGGTGTGCTAATAGGCAGTAATCTGACATTTGATTTATGCCCATCTCAGACTATTAAAAAGACACACACAAAGTTAGGAGCTCTGACTCTTCCCTTCCTCACTCCAGCACAAGACAAGCATTCACCAGAACCCACCTTTTCTTCATCCTACTTTGCACCTCCCCTATCTTCACCAACCTAAAGAAAACAGATTTAACCAAACTTGAGACTTGCTACAATAAAATTGCTAAATTTGCTACCAATTCCCCCAACGGGTCCCATCACTGCTTTGCCTTACAACAACTAAACTAGCTAAAACTGCAGCATTACTTAACCTACACTCATGTCCTCACTGCCCGCAGATTAGTACTCCAACCAGAACAAGCTCCTGCTCTTAAGCAATTACTCCAACCCCACACTTAACACTCGAGTCCAACGATCCACTAATAAGTCCCTATTACAAGTTTCCAAAACCAGCAATGCTGCTGGTGACTATCTTTACTCCAGCTATATATCTAAAGTTTGGAAAAACACATCACATCCAATCATAACTTCTGACAACGCAACTCAATTTAAAAACCTACTCAGGAATTTCCTCAAAAATAAATGGCTTTGCCCTTGCACTAGTCTTGACTAAATCTTCCTCCTATGCCCAGTTTATCTATACCTAACTACACCACATAATACCATAGTATGTCCTTCTGACATATTTAAATTAGTCTCTCTCCCTCTCCTCCTTTCCTACACCCTCTCCCCTTTTTTCTCCTTCTAAATTACTTTACCTTACCATGACATATTCGCTCCTCTCCTCATTCCCATTAGCCCTGTTTCACAATCTTTTCTAATACTTTCTCCACTGACCATTTCCCTATCTTGAGAATATTCCTAGCTCCTGTCTTTTTCCATTTACATTCTGCACTTTCACTTTATAGAATATGTCTACTGTCAAACCTATAGACTATACTGGTGTCTATATGTAATCTAATGAACAGATCAACTAATGACTATAACTATATGTATTAATGTTTTAATGTTTAACCTTCTGCTTACTCTTCTGTATCCGAAATCATGTATATGGAGATCATATTGCAGTAACTGTGACCAATGCAAATGTTTTTGTATGTTTATAATTGTATTACATGTCTATGTTTTTGTAATTACCTATGGAGCTTTTCTCACCGGGCCTCCACTAAAAACAGGCTCTGTCCCAGTCGGACATTCCCCGTAAACAAATGTTAAATAAAAAAATTAAAAAACAATAAAATAAAATATTGTTATTCTCTACTCTGCTTTGGGTCTAATTTGATATACAAATAATGATTTAATCATTTCTGATTTCCTTAACTTTTTAAAACTTTTTATACAGCCAATAGTTCTATAAGTTTCATTAACCAATTTGTTGATATGATTAGTAAAAATCCTCATTTGGTCACACAGGATTCTAAAGGGGTATATCAGATCCTCAAATGAATCTACAATTCAATCACAGTGTGCTGTATTAGTATTCACCTTTCATTCTGTCTCCCAAATCTCAGATGCTTAGTTATTGATGTATTTATTAGCATATTATTCTCCTGTGCCCAAATGGTCAATTTTGTCCAGTTCCCCAAATGGTCAGTTTTGTCCAGTTCTTTACAGACATGCCCTACCTGGAAAACATGTGATCAGTTTATCCATTGTTAAATTATTTGCATATAGACTGCAGAACACTTCAGATGAAAAAGACCGATAAAAGATACAACCAAAACAAGTATGGGACTAAGCCAGAGCCCTGTGGGATAACCTGACCATAACCTAGCATTTTACCTGTCCAGTTGCTGTATGATACTTGCTGTGTCCTATTTGTAAGGTCTGCTGATATCCAGTATATCAAGATTACATGAATACTTAGATGTTCTAATTTATTGATGTGTTTATGTATGACCCTACCAAAGGTTGACATTAAGTCTATATACAGTGTATATAAAAAGTGTACACACCCCTGTTAAAATGACAGGTTTTTGTGATATAAAAAAACGAGGCCACAATAAATAATTTAAAAACTTTTCCCACCTTTAATGCAACCTGCAACCTGTACAATTCAATTGAAAAACAAATCTGTTAGGAGAAAAATATAAAAAAAAATAAAAAACTACTTTGTTGAAGCACCTTTTGATTTAATTACAGCATTCAGTCTTCCTGGGTACACACCTGCCATCAGTTAAAGACACTCTGATTAACCCCAAATTAAGTTCAACTGCCCTAGTAGGATTTTCCTGACATTTACTCAGTTGCCTACTACAGCAAAAGCCGTGGTTCGCAGAGATCTTAGAAAGCATCAAAGGGATCTCATTGCTGAAAGGTATCAGTCAGGAGAAGGGTACAAAAAATTTCCACAACATTGGATATACCATGGAACACAGTGAAGACAGTCATCAAAAATTGGGAAAAATTTGGGACAACAGTGACGTTGCAAAGAACTGGATGTCCCTCCAAACTGATGAAAAGGCAAGACGAAAACTGGACAGGGAGGCTGCCAAGAGACCTACAACAACACTGAAGGAGCTGCAGGAATTTCTGGCAAGTACTAGTTGTGTACTACTTGTGGCAACAGTCTCCTGTATTCTCCATATATCTGCACTATGGGGTAGGGTTGCAAGGCGGAAGCCTTTTCTTACACAGAAAAACATCCAGGCCCAGATAAAATTTGCAAAACGATACATCATCTCCCAAAAGCATGTGGGAAAATGCGTTCTGGTCTGATGAAGCCAAGGTTGAACTTTTTGGCCACAATTCCAAAAGGTACATTTGGTGCAAAAAAACCCTTTGCATCACCAAAAGAACACCATCCCCACAGTGAAGCATGGCAGTGGCAGTATCATGCTTTAGGGTTGCTTTTCTTCAGCTGGAACTGGGGCTTTAGTCAAGGTGGAGGAAATTATTAACAGTTCCAAATACCAGTCACTTTTGGCCCAAAACCTTCAGCCATCTGCTAGAAAGATGAAGATGAAGAGGAATTTCACCTTTCAACACAATGACCACAAGCATACATCCAAATCAACAAAAGAATGGCTTCACCAGAAGAAAATTAAAGTTTTGGAATGGCCCAGCCACAGCCCAGACCTAAATCCAATAGAAACTCTGTGGGGTGACCTGAAGAGGTCTGTGCACAAGAGATGCCCTCGCAATCTGACAGATTTGCAGCGCTTTTGCAAGGAAGAGTGGGGAAATATTGTCAAGTCAAGATGTGCCAAGCGGATAGACTCCTACCCAAGACTGAATGCTGTAATTAAATCAAAAGGTGCTTCAGCAAAGTATTAGTTTAAGGGTGTGCACACTTATACAACCAGCTTATTGTACATTTTTTATTTTTTATATTTTTTCCCCTAATAAATTTGTTTGTTTTTCAATTGAATTGTACAGGTTATAGGTCACATTAAAGGTGGGAAAAGTTTTGAAATGATTTACTGTGGTCTTATTTTTTATATCACAGAAAATGGCATTTTAACAGGGGTGTGTACACTTTTTATATCTACTGTAAGTTGCATCAAAGCACAATTTTTCATTTATAGCTGCTGCTGTACTGTTGTAGACTTTCATGTTACAGCAGGTAGCAGATCAGTTTTTAACACATACATGCTGATATGTGGTTTCAAGTTCCAACCTTTCCAGTTCTGACACTAATGTATCAAAACTAACCTTCTCCAATATTTTTTCCACAACAGGAAAGTAAACTTATTGGCATGTATGACTCTGGGTTTGTTAAATTCTCCTTTCCCTTAAAGACTGGTTTAATAAGTGCATGTCTCCATTCTTGAGGAATCTCCCCGTGCTTAAATGACCTGGTGACTAACAAATGTAAAGGTACTTTAAGTTCATGCTGAAGTGTTCTCAGGCAATTATTAGTAATTCCATATCCTCCCTGTCCTTTGTTTTGGTTTAGTTTGTGTAGTTCTTTTTCAATATAATCTAATATAATTTCAATATCTGAAGTTACCAGGATGTTACTAAGACAATTTATCACTCTCTTTGTGCAGGGAAACTGCTTTGCGTAACACTTTGCTAATATATCTGTAATTTATTGTGTTTGAGAATAAATTTTAGAGACTACACACAGTTTATTAATTTGTTTGTCTTTCCTCCTACCACATCTTATGTATCTATGAAATGGTTTCCTATTACACTCAATATCTTTATATACATGTTCTTCAAATTTTCTTGATTTTTTTCTCACACGGTGTTTAATTCATTTGTCCAGCTTGTTTACTTTAGTTTTCAAAGTTATAGTTCAACCTCGTTTCATTTCATTTTTTTATCACCTCTCATCTTAATTAAGTTTCTTGTTCTTATGGAAATATATCCTCCAGATCTTTTGTGTATAGATCCTATTAAACATTTATTTATTTAGTTATTTTTTTCTTTGCAGTCAATTTCTCTTTCAAAACTTGTATTCCTTATGCAGTTTTTCCAGTGAACCCATCACTCTAATTCATTTTACATGGTGACTGTTTTGCTTCTATATATTTTGTTATTAATCTTTTCCGCATCGGTTAAGATTTCATTTTGGCAGAATTATCTAGCAGCAGTTTAACCTTTATAACCACATAATCACTGTGCATCAATGCTGACAAACTTGGCAGGAAGTAACAGCCATTTCCTTACGAACACAATGTCCAGTACATTCCATTTCCTGGTGGTTTATTTTTTATAATCTGAAGCAATTGTTGATCCTGAACATATGCTGAAATAATTTCCTTACTAATGTTGTTGAATCAATATCATTCCAGTTTGTTACTGGTATTATTTTCTTCCTGTTATCCCATGCAAGATACAGCACAGTCTTATTATCCCAATATTGATTATTCGAAATATCAATTATCTGAATAAAGCCTTCCAAAGATTTCAGGTAGGAGAAATCATAAAGTCCGAATATGTAGACATATTCGCATCTGCATATCTTCTGAGCTTGTAGCCCACTTGTGTGTGAAAAATATTCTTTATTGTCCACTGAAATCACTAAATGGTTGAAAAGTGTATTCCCTGCATGCAGAAAAAAACAAAGATTTTAGAAGTTTTTTTTAATCCATTTCGTTATATATTTGATTATATGAACAGTTTGATTATCAAAACTACCCTAGGTCACAATTAGTTTGGATAATCATGTATGAATTCCTGTATGTAATCAAAACTTGACTTTGGTGGTCTACACACTCCAACAATTGTTATATGTTCCAGGGTTGTCTTTATTGTTATAGTTGCACAATCTATAGTCCTGGTGTTATCAGTGAACATGTAATAACCACAAGTCTCATAGTCATCTTTAATACCCATCATAATACTTGCACCTGAATTTTTGTTAGAACGTCTGCTACAGGAAAAACATTTATACTCTTGACAGAAGTGATTTCCAGTCATTGTTCTTTAACCATGTTTCACGAACGATGACGTCAGTTTTGGGGAATGTAGCAATCTTTCCAATAAAAAGACTTTATTACTAATGCTCCTAGTATTAGCAACCAACACAGACACATTAGATGTTGCCATATGTGAACTGTTCAATTTTTGACCTGGCAAAAATCCTGTTTTGTATTAATCAAATACTGCAATATATCTGCTGCAAAACTTTTCCTCACTTGTCTTAACAAGTGCACATCATCTTATCTAAATACATGAGCCCAAAATTAGGTTTGGATATTCTACACATTTCCACTGTTTTTAAAATGGGCCATTTTTATCATGTAGGTATTTACCACAAAAAAAAAAAAAAAAAAAAAAACATTTAAATTACAACTGAGTTTTTGTATGTGATTTGTGAAAAATACATCCTAACACCTGTACAAGCTATGCTTTCTAAGTGGGCTACATACCTCTCAACCATCCCGAATTACTCGTTTTTTACTGAGTTTTGGGGTCCAAATAATGGGGTGCCACGATTTCTGAGTGGCACCCCTTCATTTCTGAGTTTTTCTCAGCTATTTTTTTTTCCGCTTTTTGAGCTGACGTCATCACATGCGTGATCAGCTCAGTCAGGGCTACCAGCCTGTAGGACATGAGCTTGCATTCTGGTTGTTCAAATGGAGTGCGGGGAAACATTATCTTTTGGCTGCACTTAATTTACAAGCCCTTATTTTTGTGTGTAACGCTGCTTGCGATATACAGAACTTGCATTCAAAGGATTCACAGGGAAACATTATTTTTAGTTGTTAGCTGAATGTGATACGAGCCATTAAACTGCTGAATTTTCTGGCTGGTTGTGAGCCGTTATTGAACAGAAAGATCTCTTCATTGCATCAGGTCAGCATCTGTTGGGGAAGCTCTGAAATGTGGATGTATTTTTAAATGAAAAATGCCTTCACACTTTACTGTTTAGTAACACATGAAACACTGATTTTTGTATAGTCACAAGACCCGAAAGATGTTTTTAGATTGGCAATATCTCTACAAAGTAATTAGAATGTGATACAGAGCTCCAGACTAACTGCTGCATTTTCTTGGATTTCTGACTGGCTCCTGGCTTGACATGACTACTACGACGTTTGAAAGGGTAGGTTCTTAGGTTTTTAGAAGGGGGTGTGTGTGTCTGTATGTGTGCTGAATGCGATACGAGCCATTAAACTAAGCCGTTATTGAACAGAAAGTAATAAGAATAGGTTCTTAGGTTTTCAGAAGGGGGTGTGTGTGTCTGTGCTGAATGCGATATGGAGCTGTTAAACTGAGCCATTATTGAACAGAAAGGATAGGTTCTTAGGTTTTCATGTGTGTCTGTGCTAAATGCACGATATGGAGCCATTAAGCTGGCTGGTTTCAAGCCGTTAGTTCCAGACTATTATTAGATTTACAGAAGTGTGTGTGTGTGTGTGTGTGTGTGCGTGTGTGCGTGTGTGCGTGTGTGCGTGTGTGCGTGTGCGTGTGCGTGTGTGCGTGTGTGTGTGTGTGTGTGTGTAAATGCCCCAAGTTTAATACACCAGGTAGCTAGGCTCAAACCCTGTACCTTGTGTACAAGCTACAAAATGCCTGTAGCCACCACCACTTGTGAATTTATGCCTAAATTCTGTGGATTTCAGGATTTTTGTGGCAAAAAAATCACTGAAAGGTTGAATTCACTAAATAATGACAGGCATTTGAATTTCAGACTTCATATTCTTCAGAAAATAAATGGTAACAGCTCACCTTTTATTCTAGCAGTTTTTTAAGTTGATAAGTATTTTAAATTTGTCCTTATATTGGGGCTGTATTCCCCCATTATTGGCTTTGTCCATGTTTGTTTGTGCTATGACATTGAGAGCTATGGTGAGAAGTGAGAACTGAATTCTGTATTACCCCATTATTGGCTTTTTTAGGTTTTTGTGCTAAGAGTTTGAGAACTATGGTGAGAAGTGAGAACTGAATTCACTAAATGATAGCCATTTAAGTTTCAGTCTTACAGAAAACTGCTGATTTTGCATAGTGGTATGTTGCTCTGACTATAGTACACAGGGTTCTGGGTTCAAGACTTGGCAGTGAAATTCATGGTGGTAACACAACATTGTATTCTAGCAACCTTCCAAAATTATACAAGCAATGTTTACAATGTGTCCCTGGTTTTTGGACTTTTGCCCCCCCCCCCACCCAAAAAAAAAAACCTGAAATTGAAAACAAGTGCAAGTAGCTGTGGAAGATGCCTATGGTGTACACTACTGTCTTTATATATATATATATATATATATATATATATATATATATATATATATTTTTTTTTTTTTTTTGTGGGTGTGGAAGTAGACTTTTATGATGGAAATGTTCTGAATTGGGCAGTTTTGTCATTATTGGTTCATGCATGTTGTTTCATTGCCTACTGGAAAAATGTTCAAACAATAAATTTAAAATGCGCTCTAACAAGTGTGCTGCATTGTACAAGGACTATAATTTAATAAAGTCAGGAATGTGTGTTAAAGAACACGTGTATGTTTCTTGTTTTGTGTGCAAGGGGACAAAGATTTGAAAACAGCCCAAAGGTAATCTTTATCCACCATTGGCCAGATGCATTTTCTTTGAATGTGGTGTGGGTTTCAATGCTGTTTCAATGAATGTGAGTTTCAAGGGCAGGTAAGTTTGAATGCCAAGTCTATCTTCATTGTGAGGCAGTATTGCTTTGTTTAATTAGCAGATGTTTATAAATGTTTGTGCATTGTGCTATATGCACACATTAGTGTTTATGGTAAATGGGGCGAAATAGCCAGGTAATGGGACATTGGAATGGCTGCAGGGGGACTCTGGTGTCATATTATGGTTGTCTGTTCTTCAGTTTGAGGTTGAAAGTTGGTATCAGACAATTCCACTGGAGTGGGTGGGTTACACAATTATGTACACAAATTTTATGTTAATCAGCGTACAGATTTGTACCTATTTTTGATGGGCCTTGTCCAGATTTTTGATGTTTCCAGGTTGAGAGGCATGGTGGGCTATAACTTCCCTACTTAATCAGAGAGTCCTTGAAAAGGAGATCATTTGTACCAGCATGAATGAAAGCAGCTCCATACTTCCATACATTAAGGCATTCTAAGACCCTACTCCCATTCTGTGTTTTTGCTCCTGGCAAGCATAACACACTCATTTCCTCTCTGCAGATAGAAATATCGGTTCCTGTAATAACTGAATCTCCAATTGCCAGTTTATCATTTCTGACCAGGTGTGTAGAATTTCCAACTTGTACTATGGTAATATCTGCTCTTTCAGTTGTTACAAAGGAATGACCTTTATCCCCATTAGTTTTAATCCCATTATTTCATTGCTTATTTCATTTGCAAGCATACACTTCTCACTCAGCTGGCTTTGTATTTCCTCAGCTTGAGCTACATGGTCACCTTCAATCCTTGTCTTTTCGTTATGCAGTAATGTTCTTCAATCCTTACAAGCTCATTTGATTTCTGCCTTTTATCCTGCCCCTTGCCCTTTTTTTCTGCCTTCTATGTTGGAAAAATGCCATTTTCTGTAAACGGAATGTTTTCTAATTGAACAATGTTATCATTCCCTGTAATCTTGTTACATAAAAGAGCATTGTCCTTTTTAGTATATATTCTTCTTGCATTATAGACATTATAGTCATTAATCAGTTTCTTTTTCTTCATCGTTGTTTGTAACAAACTTTTTTCTTCCTTCCCTTCTTTCTTTTTTATTTTCTTATACATGCTCTGAATCCTCAGATTGCTGACAGCTTGCATCCTAAACTCCAACATTGTCATTGGTATTATCATGTTTAATAGGACATGGATACTGTTAGTTTGGTAAACTTTCAACATCCACACACAGGTGGTGCAGAAGGTCATTTTTTCTGGCACTAGTAGTTTATGGCATGTGTATTTTGGTATGATAAATGTGTAGAATATCACTGTGAAATGTTTGCTCATCAAATACTCCATCAACATCAGCTGTAGCAGCACATGGTAATTGTGGAAAGCATAAATGTAGTACTTCATCAGATATGTTTGACTGTAGATATTAATTAGATAATTATGTATTGTCATATTATTCTCATTCTCATGGCACAGCCTGTGAACAGTAGTACACATCCACAAAGTGTCCTCACAGGGTCCCTCTCCCCAGCAGGTTGATAACGTCATAGTCATTGATACAGACTCCCACACTGAGCATAGTGAGGAGAGAACATTATCAGATGGTGGGGGGCTTGTGTCTTGTAGCTCAAGACCTATTTCATGAGGCAAGCTGACCCTCTGGAAGAAGCCATAACCCTGTCTGAAGCTCCATTACCAACTGTCTAGTCTGTACACAGGGGTGCCAAGTGAAGACATCTTTCATAGTTAGCTCCATAGATGCACAAAGTTTTGTATGTACAGCCGCAGATGTGTGGACATGGCCAAGGGTGTGTCTTCATGCATGGTGGACAAGTAGATCAGATGCCATGTGCATACCAAGAAAGTGCTGCATACATTTATGTGAATTCCTTCAAGAGGAAAACAGTTAGGTCTCATCAGACTTTCACATCAGTGGGCGCAACCTCTGAACCCGAGGTCTAGGTCCCACAGCACTCTTTGATTAATGTCAAGAGATTCCCCTGCATCCACTAGATCTCATCATTGGAGCAATTTAGCCTCAAGTTCAAATGTTTGCATTTGCTCATGATCTAAGGGACTATCACAGGCACTATCTTTAGTGCACATTGTTTATGACACATTTCAAACAACAACATTTCAAATGATGTAATACATATAGTCAACAGGAAAAGAATTTGCAGAACAAAATACAGAATATAACAAATCACATCTGTAGGAAAAGGCAAGTACCGCACTTACTTTCATGCTGCTGAAAAAAAAAAAAAAAAAAGAGTAGACAAGCAAAGTAAAGAAATGAGATCTAAGGCAACTATGAAATATTTATTGATATAATACCATGGAAATTTGCATTAAGAAGTAAATACAGTGTCACTAACGTACCATTTCAATGGCTCAGTATACATGATTATGATTATGACACTATTTTGCATCATTTGCTACTTTATACCTCCCCACACTGGTATAACTAGCACTTGTGCCACTGACCACAAAACACTGTGCAAATGATAAGTATCACCGTGTGAGTAATAATTTTGTTTACAGTATATACAGTACACTGGGAAATGTCTGATGCAATACATGAGCTGACCATGTACAGGTAATGGTGCATGCTCCAAATATATATATATATGTGTGTGTATATATATATATATATATATGTGTGTATATATATATATATATATATATATATATATATATATATATATCACATAGTGAATGTCATGGCCCATAGATGTGGACTAGATGTCACTTCTTCCCATGCATTGTGATATACTGTGCATGAGTCTGCTGAAGGAGTTGTCATGCCACTGTTTTCTGCTGGCCATCATCACTTTTGTCACTGGTAGAACAAATGACAGAGGGAGCTTTACTGCCACTATTGGTCACTGGCTGTGGCAGTTGTACACTGGGCCAATGGATGATCATGTTATGCAGAATGCAGCAGGCCATATATATTCTGTGTGCAGTGGCAGGCTCTTACTGAAGGCCCCCCTTCCTGAATTATTCAAGAAGTGGAAGGGGGCTTTGAGCAGGCTGAACATTATCTAATGACTATCCATGTCTGGGACAAGTTGGGGGTAAAGTACTACTCTGTAGCTTACTGTGGGTTACTGCCTGACTGTCATTAGCCAAGGCTCAACCTGGTATCCTATGTCACCTAGAAAATATAACAGGGAGGAGATGCATAAGGAAGAGGTGATTAGTCACTACTACCCATCTCACTATACAAATAGAGAAATAACTATGATTAACAACATTGTAGTAGTCTGCACTTACCATCTAGGTGACCATGAGGAATCCTACCATGCAGGAAGTGGTGATATAGTGATCATGTGTGACATATGTGGGAATAATGGATACTGCTAGGATGCTGAGCCAGTACATTGGTGATGCACCCTTGTGCATCACACACTACCCAATAGCTGATGGAATGGTAAACCTTGCTGTTGTACCTTTCATCCTGTGGCCACATGGGTGCAGTCTATCACAACAAGCACCTCAAAATGGCATTCCATATAAGGCATGCATGGTACTGGCTCGGTTCTTTGGTGACAATAGGAAATAAATATGCTCGTCTTCATGGGCAAGAGTTTATCGAGGAACTGCTGCAATATCCCTGAGCCAGATACCTGTGAGATACCCAACATGTTCACAGTCTGTTGCTGAAAGTTCCCCATGACAAATAAACTGAGGGCTGCATATACCTTGGTATCTACAGGAATAGGAATGACATGTATTCCACCAGATGCAGTTTGTTCACCAAAGTTAAAATCTCTCTGTCCACTTATATCTGTCAAGTAATTCTTGTTCTGCAAAGTTCAAGTGGCTTAATCTCTGCCTATATTTCCTTATCCTGTGTTGCTGAGTACTGCTTAGCACATAGGGGTGTAGTGCAGCAGAGACAAGCAGCTTGAACAGGAAACAGAAAGTCTTGCAGCAAAATGTGAAAAGGCAGACATTCTGTTTTTATAACAGAAGTGCAGATTTCAAGCTTGCATGCCAGAATGCAGCTTTGAATCACAAAAAGCATTTACTTAGATGAATCACATTTTTGCACACATTTCTCATTTTGCTTATGAACTTCTCAGTAAGTTTCTAAATATTGCACATAAGTGAACCTTAAGCCTCTGAACTGCACTTCATATGTTTGTGTACAGTCAGTGCACCTGAGCATTGCAGACATCTAAAGTGACTATTAATACCGCTCAATAAAAAGGTATAATCAAAAACTCTATGTACTACTGGAGAATCAGATTGCCATGATGTAACACACCTTTTCCTTTCCATGAATGTTAGCAGAAATGCAATAAAATGTGTGCTGCACAGGTGACCTCATATTTGTTAAAATGTACACATGGATCTGACTCTTTTTGACTATAGGCTAAATTTTAAGGAAATGAGCAGCAGCTTTCTGTAAGGTAGGTAAATGTAGAAGTTTTAACATGTACAGTGATTATAATCTTAATCAAGTTAATAGTAACTTGTTGCCACTTTTCATATTTGATTTTGTTGAAATTGGGTAATGTAAATGTATTAAAACATAGTCTCTGACAGATGCTGCTGCACTAATTACTGTTAGAACTCAAGAATTATTTTACACTCTTTATTGTAGAGTAAACGGAGAGGTTCTGCATAGATTTACTCGCATGTAAAACACCCACAAATAGTTGTAAAATACATCCAGCAGACTAGATATAACAAGACACTTGTGTGTCAAACATAAGCTCAAATGTGTAATATACAGTAAATTCATACTCTACTCAAGTTTTGATGGCATTTTTCAAAGTCAGAAAAGTTAAATACTGGTCTACTTGCTTAGATAAGCAACATACATTTTTGATTGTTTGTAAATAGTTAAAAGGAATCACATCTGTTTTGGCTTATATTGAACTTTGACCCCATGTGGCACCAACTTCAGAAGTCATAACTTCTTACTTCTACCATATTCATTTTCCTGGTAAATAATATACATCTGCATGTTTTGCATTTGGTTTCACACAGGTGTGTAAAACTAATACACTCGGGGATACAGAAAGAACCACACCACTTGCTTTAACGACTTCAGCAAAAAAGTTCTGTTTACATAGGGTCTATATCACTTTGTTGAAAGCTTAATTGAGCGACTCATTAATCGTCAAACTCAAATCAGCGAAAGCTGAATTAAGCGAATGACTACTTCAGCAAAACATTTCGTAGGGAACAAAATTAGTAGGCCAGCAACTGTCTGTAACAAATATAACAAAATTTAAAACCCTGCAAAGTGAAGGGCTTTGCCTCCCACAACTACATACATACTGTGCAATCACAAACAGGCATCAGCATATGAAACGGGCATTACTAACACATAACCCAAAACAACAGTTATATTGCATATAACTCCCCAACTAAATATGCCAACTCCGAGATTGCACTACAGTGGGAAAAGGGGCAAATCCCCGACGATGGCCAACCATGTGCTTGCCCTAGGAAATTTTTCATTGAAACAATCGTTCACTTAATTCAGTTTTCACTAAATAGGGTTTGATTAGCAATTCGCTGAATTAAGCTTTCGACAAAGTGATGTAGACCTGTTTACACAATGTGGTATTTTGTGATTCAGCGACACATTAGCCACATTTAGTAAAGACCTCATTATCAACTAATTTGTGTGTCTCAGAATTACCATTAACTATGCAAATGCAGATCAGAGGGAGATAAAAGTGGCAACCAATGTATCATGTTAGCCCAACCACCTCCCAGTCACTCTCTCACACATTTCACACATTCAAATACACACATTCAAGCACACAGAGACACACACACACACACACACACACACACACACACACACACACACACACACATATCACATACCTCATAACTGTCTGTGTCATGTCCCCAGTGTCTCCTTTTTCCTGCCTTCATAAATCACAAATGATTAGTCAGTCATTAATGCCAGACATTAGAATATCACGTTCATATACTTAAGTTATACTAGTGACTTCACAAGTTTGTAAGATAAATTTTGTCCCATGATTAATTTTGGCTTTGATTTCTTATAGTATGAGATTGAGAGGTATGCCTAATGCTGCTTGCCCCTGTCCCTCATAAGTCATGAACTGTTTCAGGCATTGAATAATGCCCAAGATTCTCATTCTAAATTAAAGAAACCCTTGCTGAACTAACTTCATTGTTGGAACAGTAGGTTAATGCTAAAGTCCCTGCTGGCAAGGGTTCAGGGGTCAAAGCCTTTCCCTCCTTTGTTGTTGATTTTTTTTTTTAAGTTTTATTTTATTTTTATATTCTGTTCCTGCTGTGTAGCTGTGGTACTGAGGGTACAGGGTTGAAATTTCTTTTATTGCTTTTGAGGTACACTACTTATAGTATCCTGGTGTCTAGTGTTCCTCCCAACACACTTCTTTAGATTTATCCCTAGAGAGTGGTGGTTGTCCCACTCCCGATCAATGTTAGGTCTTAAGTGCTGTTAAGGCACACAATAACAAACAGTTTTTCCCTGGTGTCTAGTGTTACTTCCACCATCCCATTTGTGTTTTAAGTGCCATTAAGCCACAATTTCCAGGAGTTATTCCTGGTCTAGTGTTATCCACCTCAACACACGTCATGCTTAAGTGCCTTTAAGGCATATTATACAGTGTAATCCTTGATGCCCAGTGTTCCCTCAACCTTGTGTGCCATTAAGGCATGTAGCTAAACCGTTATCCTTGGTGACAGTGGTTCCCCTAGACCCAATGTTGCAGGCTTTGCTCATTAGTTTGAGGATGTGAATAGGTATTCTAGACACCTCAAACCACCTCCTTACACACACACACACACACACACACACACACATATATATATATATATATATATATATATATATATATATATATATATACATGCAACATTTCCTCTTAATAACCCCCCCTGTATTATTCTCCCTTGCAGACAGACACTCACACATACAGTCCCTCTTGTACACACACGCACCCCAAACATTTCCTGATCACTAAACTCCCCAGCACTTACCTCAGCCACAGTGGATGAATGCAGCCTTTTGGCTATGTTGATTACCACAAGTGGCCTGGAACAGCCATGCTAAGTTACGCAGCCAAGCAATTCTCTGAATCAGTTTACATAAATTCCTTCCTTCAGGCAGTTTTGAGGGAGTGCACATAGTAATTAGCTTATGCGTCTCCCCACAATGCCTCATTAACATTTAACATGGTTGCAGAGGCAGGCCAGTGCTATACTGCATGATATCAGGTCAAAGCACCATAGAAGGGCTGTTTCTGAATCTGAAATGCTTACCTCAAGGTGTACACAAGGTGCACAACTCACAGTAACCTTTGTAAATCAGGCCTATAGAATATATCCTTTACAAACAGTCTATGTAAATAGTTTTCCTTAAAATAATAAGTGTTATTGAATAATTTGCTCTTATTTGTAATGCAAGTAAATTCTTATGAATTATAGGCATTCAAATGATCACAACTCTCATATGAAATCTTGAAACCAATGTTTGCCGTTTGAGATTTCCCTGTCTATAAAGACTGTATTGAAAATCAACTAAGTGATAGTATTTTCTTGCTGAAGTAATTTTTCTTAAAATTTTTATTTTGCCAATTAGAGCTGAAGAAAACTATAGCAGCATTTAACGAGAGGCACAACAACCTACTGAAACACAAAGCTGTCTGGAAATTGCATATTTTAATTCCACTGAGTTGTGAGATATATGACAAGTTACACGATGCCGATAATAACATAATGTTTCAGGAAAATACGCCAGAACTTTCTATTGATAGAGGAGGGGTCCAGAAGAGGATTTACAAGCATAGTGTGTACCAGATATTAGACGAAGACAAACGGGTAAGTTTTCTATTGCATTTCTTAAAGATGGTTACACTGCATTGCTGTATAATTTGATCTACTTGGCTTTTGTCACTCTTCTGGACCTCATGAGTCCATTTTGATTGAGAAAGTCCATCCCATTAAACTGCCAGAATATGGACCTGTTATTATTAGTATGTCTGATTTTCTGGATTCATGTGAATTTTTTTTTTTTTTTTAACTTGGCCTAAAACTGTCAGGACCAGTTTGCTTTCTTGAAATATCTTTCCACAATTGCACTGCTGTCAGTGACATGTGTACATACTCATGTGTATGGATAGGCATAGCAAGATAGCGTTACCCCTCTACAATTTTGTGTCTAGGGGGTAACTGTTCAATGTTCACTTTAACTGCAGCCTTTGGAAACACAGGTTCAAATGGTGGAATATATATTAAAGCTGAGATTTTGTTTATGGGAATATCTCCCCCACTTTAAGGTACAGTGATCTCAGAACTAATGTATACAAGTGTCATGGATATGGGGGTGGTACAGCCGCACAATGTGTCAGGACACAGGAGGGTAAAGTCTTCCCCTGCAAAAATTATTAAAATCTAAAGCATCAAATCACTTACAGAAAATCCTCTGGTTGGCATTGTTTTTCCAACTGGAATGTAAAATGAAATATTGGCTTTTGTCTAGGAATTGAATACAGACCCTCCAGCGTTCTGAGCAGTTGTTAATGATTTTAAACTAAAAAGGAGTCTATAGACAGCTAGCTACTGAGCTTAAGATCTTTTTTCTTTTACTCTAGGAAACCCATAACATGGTCATTTTAAAATGAAGTTACACACACACACACACACACACACACACACACACACACACACACACACACTGATTGAAAAGAAATGCGGCCAGTGTAAGTGACCACTTACACTGACAGCCTAAGAGCAGGTGGTTTGGTATCTGATCTCCATTGTAAGCCTGTTTATAGACAGGTCTTAAACTGAAGTAAGTCACTTACAGTGAGAGCAAGTCTTTTGGAATATGACCCACAGAAAGACCCCGAGTGGCATTGTTTTTGACAACTGGAATATGAAAGGAAAATTTTAATGCTTGTTATGCAATCAAGTTTTAGTACATTTTTGGGGACAATTTACTGTATGCATTTTGTCTAACAGGCATATTTATTGTTTTGATGGAGTTTGATGGAAATTGATAAATTGGTAATACATTTAACATGATTGGATATCCTTGATATGACGTTGTCTGTTATGTTTATAGTTTAAAGTTTATTGCAACTAATTTACTGAGGCACAAACTTGAAATGGAATTGTTTGCTTTATATATGTCACATTTGTATATACATTTTTCTGCTGAAAATTTTATTAATCAAAATTGTGAACTTTCATTTACTATACATATTAGTGATGAAACTGATTTAAGCAACTTTGTGCTTAAACCTACACCCAGTTTCTTGCCTCCTTTTACAAATAGTGTAACAAAATGTTTTATGATGTTCGTTATAATATTAGTAGATGTTTTAACACCTTTAACAAAGAAAATGTTGGATATAATTTAAGTAGAGATCAATGGCTAGTTATAAAAGAACTGCAACATACTAGAAATATTGTAATAAAACCAGCAGAAAAAGCATACATGTGAGAAAACAAAGAATGGATGTTATATGAAAGCAACAGCTGGTTTGAAAGACCTGGGTTTAAAAGGCGTCGGATAAAATATGTTGTCCGAACAGGATGTTCAAAATTTATTTGTGCCAGAACCTAGAATGTGTTTTTATCAATTTCCTAAGTTGTATAAAACTTCACAAGATCTACCCAGCAGGCCAATAAATTCAGGATGTGGAGATTTCTTGGTAAAAAAAGCCATTTTCTACATAAAATCTTTGTCACATCTTAAAAAGTTAGCATTCTATATAATGATATGATTTAATATTGAAGCTCCAGAATACGGAACAGCAGAATAATTATTGAGTGTTTATGGGTGTAGAAAGTTTGAATACAAATGTTAGACACAGATAATTTTATATTTTTAAAAGATTTACCATGTACACAGTTTATTTTAGATTTAATTAAATTTAGTTATATGCATGCTTGACACGAAGTAGTACAGGCAAACGCAAGTTACAGCAATGGAGCCTCAAATTATGCAACGTGCAATTCAGGTAGACTTCTTACTGGTATGGAAAGGACCTTGGGTTAGAAGTGAGAGGTTGCAAAGTCATCCCCAGTGGAACAGCCGTACAACAAAAACATTGGTGGCCACACTCAGCTGCAAGCAGTGGTCAGAGAAGGCTCTAAGTATAATAGAGACTAGGTTGAAGACCTGGAAGTTAGCTAGAGTGAAAGCACAGGACCTCAGTTATAACAGAAAAGGAGTGGAATTTGAGTAGAATGGCAGTGTCTCAAAACAATGTGTGAAGACAATAGGACAGGTATGTAACAGAGACCGGTATGAGAATAAGGTACCTAAGGAAAACTGGTGGTGGAATGTACAAGTCCAGGAAGTTGTCAAAAGAAAATTGCTTTAAAAAGTGGGAGATAGAAAAGATGGGGCAGGCTAAGAAGGAAAACAGATTGACTAAGAAGGAGACTAAGACAGCAGTCCCAGCAGTCAAGACCATGGACTCCGAGGCACACTACCAACTTCTGGAAAGTGACTCAACAGATGGCACAAAAACTCTTAGCAGGTTGTAAGGCAAAGACTGAATGATAAAGAAGTAGTCATCAGATGACCTTCATTAGGGATGTCAGAAGCAACCTGCTCAGCATTTCACAGGCAAATGGAAGGAGTACTTCCAGCAGCTTATAAATGGAGAAGACCCCCCCCCCAGAAGTTGCATTGCACCAGACATAGCCTGCAATGAAAAAGGAAGATGAGCCCACCCTAGAAGCAGTAAGAACAACACCAAGGATAATGAAGTCAGGGAAAACTGCAGGCTCAGATGTGGTTGAGATGTTGGGTGAGTTAGGGGAGAAATGGCTCCAGAAGATACTCATACCAGTATGTAGAGAAAGGCCTCTCTGAATAATTGCAAAATAAACACTAGTGGCAGTGTACAAGAACAAAGGGGACATTCATAACTGTAGACTGTGTAGAGGTATCAAATTCCAGTCAAACTACATGAAAGTGCTGGAGAGGGAGAGTGGACATGTAGAGCAACAAAAACTAAGATGGGAGATGAGCATTTTGCATTTAGATTAGCATGCAGCACAGCTGATCAATGTTTGCATTGAGACAAACCAGTTGAGAGGAAGCTATAGTTGAGAAAATAATCCAACTGTGTACTCCTAGACCTGTAGAAAGCATATGACAAAATTCCAAGAAGGCTGTTTTGGCCAGTCCTGTGATGGTTCAAAGTCCCAGAAGCCCTGATAAAATTAATGTAGATATGTAGAAGGACCCGATGACATAGGTATGATCAATGTTTGGACTGACTAGTGGGAGTGGGTGTGTATCATGGATCAGCTCTGAGCCTACTGCTGTTCCTTAGCAAACCATTCAGAAGGGAGAAATCAACAAAGCTGCACTGTGCACACAATGTGGTACTGTAAGCAGACTCTGAACAGGAGCTTCAGCACATGATAGGGGAATGGGGAATGACACAAGTGCAAACCGTGCTTGGCCTCAGAGGGGGTTTTCCCCAGTGGGAGTTGGTGTATATCAGGATTCAGCCCCGAGTCAACTGCTGTCATACTTGTGGTGGGCTACATTAGCAAACATATGGGAGGAGAAAGATCAACAAAGTTGCTGTTTGCAGATGCTGTAGCATTACAGGCAGACCCTAAGCAAGAAATTCAGCAAAGGATAGGGGGATGGAATGTGAAACTGAAGGCACATCGGACGAAACTGAGTACAGATTAGACAGTTGTAATGGTAGCAAATGGGGAAACTGAATTTTGACCGTGTCATTTTGGCAGTGAATATGGGATTTTAAGCAGGTGTATTTTTTTGATCTTGCAAAAAACTGTTGATACTGTATTACATTCTTCTATACATGACCCATTATTAAAATTGAATTTCAATCAATGTTTGATTAATTTGACAGGTAACCAGTTATGAGGACACTCTCAATGTGTCAGAATACATGTCTAGTTATTTGCCTGTCTCTGAGAGGGTCACACAAAGCTCAGTTTTTGGGACCCTTCTATTTTAATTTAGTTCTCTTCAATGACCCTAGTAAGTAATTCTTGTTGGGTTAATAAATATGCAGATGATCACTATAGAATTTGTGGCAGTATCTAGGCATGACTTGAATGATATTAACTATCTACAGGAAGTAACTGATTAAGCTAAAAAGGTATACATATAAAAATATACAGTGAAATGTGTGTCTTCTTCAGTTTCCACATGTACTTGTTCTTTAATCTTAAGTAAGCCCTGGACTGTTGAGATGCACAGACATCTCTGCAGCCAGAGTGTAAGACAAGATAATGCAAGTTTTGGCACTTTGCAAATTAAAGTGCAATTCCAGCTAAAATATTGAATTCTAAAAAATGGTCTTTCACCTTTAAATTGTTTTTACAGGGGATTTCGCCCCCTGCAGCCACCTGTCATAGTAGACTGTACCTCCAACACCTCTGTTATTTAGATATACTGACTCAGAGACTGCTGTACCTCAGGGTAAAGTTAATTTGTATATGATCATTTCATTCCCATTGTGATCCTTAGACTTTCAATGGATGTCCAACACATCTCGTTCACATTACAAAAAACTGTCCAAGCTTTTAGAAGAATAAAGCTAGTGTAAGGAGAGGAAAGGAATATTGTTACATTTTTTCAGTCTTAATCAGACTATGTAGAGATGACTTTAAACATCATTATCTCTAAGTCTTATTTTGTAGTCTAACTATAACACACTGTTGCTTTTAATACTACTATAGTCAGGCTGCAGGCATTAAAACTGGGCAGAAATCTGGCAGATCCAGTTTCTATGACATATAATTAACTGAAGTAGCCTAGACAAGAAAGGAGGCTGTAAAAAAAAAAAAAAAACCCTCATATGCATCATGTTGAATATTCCACTCCTTGTCTCAAGCAACTCCAAAATCTTCCAGCTGCATCCCTCTACAGTAAGTGCCGTATACACGTAGTTGGCCGTAAGATTCCAGCTGTAAATTTTTTTAGGAAATTTTTCCTGCCAAAAGAATTTCAGTCACATTTCTAAAAAAGGTAATATGACATTACCTTCAGCTATACTAATGTAAGACAGTACCCAATTATCAAATTAAAGGACCACTACGGGCAAATGATGAAGAAAACATATATTTTTTATCTTGCCATGATTTACTACACCTCCCAAAGCTGCCTTCAGCAAAATAAGTACTCATTCCTAATTTTATTTTGTTTTTACTCTTGTCTGCCCTCATGGGGGCAGACATGGCGATTCCTTTGGAAAGCTAAATCTGTCCTATAATGCAGACTGTGAGGACAAATAGCCCTACCACTTGTTGTCAGACTAGACTTCCATTCACTTACAATGGAACTCCTGAAAAAAACTGCCAAGTCTGAGAGTCTGCAGCTCATGTGTCATTGACTGGTATGCGCTGAGTTTTACAAATGTTGTTCCTACTGATGTACTACACATTCACTGAAAGAAACTTGCAAAAGTGTCAACAAATTACTGAGATAAAAAAGACTTTTCACAAGGAGCAGTTTTGCAAGTTTCAGTTCCTGGCCAGGTTACTCCTCCAATCTCCCCTCCTTCAGTGGGCTACAGTCTCACATTTCCAGCTTTGCTAGATTCAACTATTTAGTCAGCTTTGCATGACAATAGAAATAAAAAAGATAGCCTGGTGTGCCACTAAAACTGTTCCCTTGTATGTCTCTTCACTTCTGAATAGCAATTCCCAAGAATAAAAAAAAAGCAAACTCATCAGTCCAGAGTTTAGGCTAGTCTATCCATTTTTTAAAATGTGCACAGTAAAATATTCAACTTGTAATGCATTTTGGCTGCTGACATGGTTATCTTTACATAGTAATTCTCTTATAGTATAACCTGAATTTATGGTATTTAATGATAAATTTTACAACAATTCTCAGTTTCTTAACAATGACCTCCCAAGCCTCTAATGTGACCTCATACTTTCTTACTATTGCTTTATGTAGTTTGTCTTAGTTGTATATTTGTAGTGTGTTTCTCATTCTCTCAGCAACAGACTCCTGGAGAAGCATATACTTGTATAGAAAGAGCACCAGCAGCTGGAGCAGTGATACCACACTCTAAGACAATGCACTCAAACATAGTACTGACAAACACAAGGGAATGTATATCTCTGAATCAAGCAGTGATGAAATTGCTAGGGACTTCACTGAGCAAAATTTTACTCTTAATTTCACCATTTCATAATGCATAACATTCGCACCACACTTACAAAGGCACACCTCCACCTTCCACAAACACAGCAACTCACACCCACACAACTGCTACAGTTTTTCCCTTCAGTTATTGCAAGCCAAGAACAACACTATTTAATAAGGATACCTACCAGACAAGTCTGCATAGCGCACTTGGTCTACCTGCATCATTGCAGCTCACTCCCCCCAGCAACTGCAACATTGCCAGATAAAACCACTGCTTACGGTCTGGTTTCTCCCTACAGTTATTGCAAGCCAAGAATAACACTTTTTAATAAGGATACCTACCAGACAAGTCTGCATGGCACACTTGGTCTACCTGCATCATCACTGCTCGGGTCCCCCCCCCTAGCAATTGCAACATTGCCAGATAAAACCACTGCTTACGGTCTGGTTTCTCCCTACAGTTATTGCAAGCCAAGAATAACACTTTTTAATAAAGATACCTACCAGACAAGTCTGCATAGCGCATCATCGCAGCTTGGGCTCCCCCCCCCCCCCAGCAACTGCAACATTGCCAGATAAAATCACTGCTATGGTCCGGTTTCTCCCTACAGTTATTGCAAGCCAAGAATAACACTTTTTAATAAGGATACCTACCAGACAAGTCTGCATAGCACACTTTGTCTACCTGCATCATCGCAGCTCGGGTCCTCCCCAGCAACTGCAACATTGCCAGTTAAAACCACTGCTACGGTCCGGTTTCTCCCTACAGTTATTGCAAGCCAAGAATAACACTTTTTAATAAAGATACCTACCAGAAAAGTTTGCATAGCACATCATCGCAGCTTGGGTCCCTCCACCCCCCTTCCAGCAACTGCAACATTGCCAGATAAAGCCACTGCTATGGTCTGGTTTCTCCCTACAGTTATTGCAAGCCAAGAGTGACACTTTTAAGGATACCTACCAGACAAGTCTGCATAGGTGGCTGGATATTTACAGTTCTTGTTATTATCAGATGTGGTCCTTAACAGTTATGTTTTAAACATTGTGACTGGCTATTTACATTTCCTTTTACAGCACATTTGTTACTTTTACTAATTATTTTTTAAACATTGTTTTGGCCAGCATGCACACCTGCAAGCCCCCCCCCCCCCCAGGCAACTATAGCTTTGTCTATTGCCACTGGGTGTCATAACTTAACAATATACTTGCTGTATCTTGTCGCAAATAGATCTGCCTCCACACTGAATACTTGTAAAGTAAGGCAAGTACCATTTACTTGGTGTATTTTGTCCCCCAGATATATTTACCTTCCTTTGTATTACTTGCACACCAAGGCCTTAAAGTAGTGTTTCTGCAACTAACTGCTTACACTCCTAATTTCCTGCTTCGACCTCTTCCTTGCTTACACTTACATTACAGTTCCAAGGCTTCCACTTCTTATGCTGATTACTTTCCTTTGCAGTCTTCTGTGAGGGGGCGGGACAGATCTCTACTGGCTTTTTCTGGTTATACCTTCCCCCATTTTGTATCTCCCTCCTCTAACTTCCTCCTCCTCCATGCACATTAACTAGTCTATATTAGTGGGTCTCCTTGAGCTGCGCCCTTTTGAAAGTTATCTTTTGGCCTGCTTGTGGTGATGGAGCTTCCCCAGTTGAAGCAGTTAAAGTGTTTTTTGTTTCTAATTAGGCATGTAGACATTTGGGTCAGTTGTGGTGATTTTGATCTGAGTAAGAATGTGGCTTGGTAACTACTTGGTGTCTGGTAGACACCCTGCTAGGGATATCAGTGATGGGTGTGATACGAGTATCCAATCTAGAGTGGATTGATGTTTGGTTCTCTTGTCTGTTCTTGTGGGGGGACGTGATGAGTTGGGTTAGGCCATGTAGGTTAATATGGGAGAGTGGCTTATGAATGGAACAGTTTTGCCAGTCAGTATTAAGGTCTCCTAATACTATGCATTCCTGTGGGAGGGAGTTAGATAACCATTCTAGGAGTTTTTCTGTAATGGGGATATTGTTGCCTGGAGGGATGTAGCACCCTATGATGTTGATGCATTTATTATCATTAAGTTTTAGTTTAGTTAGAGCGTGTTCAACTTTATGAGGTCTAGGGTTGTTATGTCTACTTTCTCAAGGATGATGTGAGATTTATACACTACAGCAACACCCCCCTCCCTTTTTTTACCTATTCTATCACTACGAATTATATTGCAACCTGGTGGAGTGATTTCATTGTTGTGGTTGCCTGGTTTAAGCCAAGTCTCTGTTAGTATGACTATCTCAGGTTGATAAAAGGAGAGTAGTGCATGAACATTTAAATTTAAAATGAGGAGCGTGGATTTGTCTCGGTGGAGTAGGGTATCATTCGGGTTGGGGCTCCTAGATTTTCTGGGCCTGGGTGTATATCACTGCAGCTAATGAGTTAGGTTCTGAGGTAAAAATAGAGTTTGAGTAGTTTGTTTAGAGTCTTAAAGTTCTTTATAGTTGTTTGAGACTGGTAGTGTGATGGCTGTGATCTGTGTGCATAGTGGTGAATAAAGAAGGTTTGGTAGTGATGTGGGACTAGTTGAGTAAAAGGGTGTGTTGTAATAATGTCAGTGGAAGTAGTTTTTCTTGGTATATGGATAAAATTAAGTTGTTTTTGGTGGTTGGTGATAGAAGTTAGTAGTGGGAGTGGGAGTACACCTAGGAGCAATAGTAAGAGGTGTATGTATGTGGGTTTGGGTAGTTTGGACATGGTTTGGTGATGAGTCAGAGATCTGCTTGGGATGGGGTGGGTGTGGTGGATGATGAGAGGTGTTGTTTGTGATTGTAAGGAAGTTAGATTGAAGACTGTGCTTTACAGGATATGGAATAGTGGAAGAGAAGGAAATGGGTACAGGGGTGGGGCAGATTCAGTGATTGGTGGTTAGCATGATGGGCGTGGCTAAGTTCAGTTGAAATGTAGCACTAGTGGGGGCGGGTGAGAATAGGAAGCAGGGAGGGGAGCGGACTGAGCCCGAGTGCAGCGGGGCTAACACTAACGCCAATTATATCAATGGGCTTACTTGTTTCTTTTCTTTGTACACCAAATGTATCAGTCCATTTGTTTCTGTTTACACCAAATGTGTCTGTTTGGCTGTATTGTACTAGTTAAATTTACTTATATTGATGCAGTCACACTGAAAAAGGTCTGGGGAAGCTTCCTCACCACAAGCAGGCCAAAAGATAACTTTCAAAAGGGCGCCGCTCAAGGAGACCCACTAATATAGACTAGTTAATGTGCATGGGGGAGGAGGGAGTTAGAGGAGGGAGATACAAAATGGGGGAAGGTATAACCAGAAAAAGCCGGTAGAGATCTGGCCCGCCCCCTCACAGAAAACTGCAAAGAAAAGTAATCAGCATAAGAAGTGGAAGCCTTGGAGCTGTAATGTAAGTGTAAGCAAGGAAGAGGTCGAAGCAGGAAATTAGGAGTGTAAGCAGTTAGTTGCAGAAACACTACTTTAAGGCCTTGGTGTGCAAGTAATACAAAGGAAGGTAAATCTATCTGGGAACAAAATACACCAAGTAAATGGTACTTGCCTTACTTTACAAGTATTCAGTGTGGAGGAAGATCTATTTGGGACAAGATACAGCAAGTATATTGTTAAGTTATGCCACCCAGTGGCAATAGACAAAGCTATAGTTGCCTGGGGGGGGGGGGGGCTTGTAGGTGTGCATGCCAGCCAAAACAATGTTTAAAAAATAACTAGTAAAAGTAACAAATGTGCTGTAAAAGGAAATGTAAATAATCAGTCACAATGGTTAAAACATACCTATTAAGGATCACATCTGCTAATAACAAGAACTGTAAATATCCAGTCACCTATGCAGATATCCTTATTAAAAAGTGATGTTCTTCGTGGTTCACTGTTACAGTCATTACTGTAGGGTTCTTCCTGCTGGCAGCAGCCCTAGATTGGCCAAAGTCCTAAAGTCGGGTCCGACGTCGGCTGAAGTCGCTCCTGCCCTGATGTCAGTGCGCCAGGGGTATAAAGACCTCAGCCGACGCCATTTTCCCCAGTCTTTTTTTTCCGTGTGGTGCCCGTTGCAAAGCAGGTCGGCCATCTCCTGTTTGTTTTTGGTGGCTTTTGAATTGAAGACTTCTTCTTTTGAGCTAAGTACCCCGTTGAGGAAACCTTTTTCTTGCTCCAGTCCGATGTCAGAAAAAGTTAATGACTGTATTTTTTGTGGGAAGCAAATACCTCATAAGGATTTTCACTCTTACTGTATACCTTGCTTAGGTCCTGACCACGACGTAGCTAATTGTAGGTTTTGTGCTAAGTTTAATCAATGCACTATTAGGCATAGGTATGATTTTGCCTTCCATTATTTTGGAAAAAGATTTAATTACAATATGTCGTTGGATTGTTATCCGGCTACTGCAGTGTATAAGAGGTGCAAAGATAAAGACAGGCCTCCATGGTCCAAAGTGGACGACTTTATTCAACCAGAGCCAGTTGCCGGTTCGGCTGTTGTCAGTGAGGCACTTTCGCAGCCCCTGTCGTCCGCCACTTTTGAACCGGTTGCCTGTACAGACTCCCGTGACTTTTCAGGGATTGGACCTTCGGATATTGCTCCCTCAGATGGGTCCAGAGCCGCTGTGCAGGCACCGGCTTCTGAGGGAGTTTTTAGGCCTACACAGCTTCATGTACAGATGACTCCAGTTTTGCAGTCAAGGACAAAGGCAAAGACTAAGGCTCCGGCAAAGACAAAGCAGCATGCACAGGCACCTTCTGTTCAGGGCCCTAGACCTCAAAGACAGATGCTTAGAATGGCTGAAGACCTGTTAACTATGATCAGGGGTTCTCATCCCCCTCATGACAAGAGACCTAGGCTAGAGCCAGATTATGATTCCTCAGTTCAAGTTTCGATTTCTTCTGCTGCTTCTTCTGAGCAGGATTATTCCTTCCCTCCTTATGAGGATTCTGATGCTGAAGAATCCCTTCCTTCGGCCTCTCCTCCTGAGGATTATTCATTTGGGGAAACCTTGCATGACATGAGAGAGCATTTTCACTGGGAAGGGCAGGAATACTCTGAATCTAAGAAAAGGCTTAGGGATTTTCTTCTACTTCCACAGCATAGACCCTGGCTATTCCCCCTGTATTGGACATTGTGGATGATGTTTTTACAGAAGCATCTATCTCTGGTGATTCTTTCCCTCCTGCTCCTGTCAAAGCGGATAGGTATTATAGGGTTCCAGATTTCCACAAATATCTTTTTAAGAATCCTTCAGCTGATCCAGAAACTATTTCTCAGGGCCCTAAGGGTGTTAAAGCGGCCTCTACTAAGAATCCTATTCCCTCTGACCGAGAGTCCAGAGCCTTGGAAAGATGGGGCAAAAAAGTTTATACTTCTGCTACATTGTGTATTAGAGCTTTGAATTGTCAATTTCATATGTTAAAATATCAGCAATACCTTTTGTCTGTGTTAAAGCAAACGATGTCTGCTGTTTCTGGTGGTGCAGACAATAAGGAATTACAGGATTTATTGCATGCTACTGAGCAGGTGGGCAAACATACCCTGCACTGTGGTTTTGATTCTTTGGAGGCTTCTTGCAGGGCTGCAGCAACTGGCGCAGTTATTAGAAGGCACACTTGGTTAAAGGAGCAAAGTTTGCCTGAACAGGTTAAAGCAAAGCTTTTAAATGCCCCTTTGCAACACAATGTTTTGTTTGGGGCCAAAGCTGAGGAAGTATTGAAGAAAATGGAAGACAAAGCCAAATCTATGCAGACAGTTAAAGATTTTCTACAGGTACAACCCCGTAGATTTAGCAGGAATTGGCCAGTTAAACCTTGGTCCTTTCCGAGCTCGGACAGACCTCAGAGGGGCAGATACAGGCGTTCCAGACGTAGGGGTCAGGCACAGCCCCCTTTCAGAAATAAGCAGTGGAGTGCTCCCTCTCCCAAGAGAGGGGAAGATAGGTGACAACCTTACAGGAAACAGTCATTATGACTCTCCCTTACTAGCTCCAGGGGCATCCCTCCTGGATGCGCCTTTGGGAGGAAAAATCTCTCTTTTTTTTCACAATTGGAGCCGCATAACCCAAGACAAATGGGTTCTGGACATAGTTTCAAGGGGTTACAGGTTTCATTTCCATACCTTGCCAAGATCAAATGGATGGCCAGATCTGCCAAAGCATCAATGGGCAGAGGCACAACGGCAAGTTTGGTCCGTCATGGATATGAGGGCCATAGGTTTGGTACCAGATTCAGAAATGGGGCAAGGGTTTTATTCAAGACTTTTCCTGGTTCCCAGGAAGGAAAACGCATGGAGACCAATCCTGGACCTTTCCATATTGAACACCATCCTAGAAATTCCAAAATTCAAGATGCTCACTCTGCAGCAGCTGCTGCCTATGCTGAGCAAAAACGCTTGGATGGTGACTTTGGACTTGAAGGAGGCTTACCTGTATATTCCCATATGGCAAGAGTGCAGAAGGTACCTGAGATTCAAAGCGGGCTTGAGGCATTACCAGTTCTCTGTGCTGCCCTTTGGCTTATCTACTGCGCCCAGGGTCTTTACAAAGTGCCTGGCACCGGTAATGGTGTTTTGCAGACAGAAGGGAATTCAAATATACCCTTATCTGGACGATTGTCTCATTCAAGCGGACGACAAGGAGACTTTACTTCAGCATCTAACATTTGTGCAGCATCTTCTCTTGTGCCTAGGGTTCACGGTGAACATAAAGAAATCAAACCTGGTGCCCACGCAGCAAATTACTTTCCTGGGTACGCTTCTGAGCACTACAACCCAGATGGCTTATTTGACACCAGACAAAAAAGTGCAACTGGCTTCTTATTTCAAAAATCTGGCTTTAATGAGTCGGCTGTCTGCAAGAAAAGTTCTGCAGGCTCTGGGTTACATGGCATCCTGCATTCTGTTAATACCATATGCAAGGCTGCATATGTGGAAGATACAGTGATACCTCAAGAGTGTATGGTCTCAGCATTGCCACAGTTTGGAAACAGTGATCGCAATTTTGCCTTGTCTCCGGCAAGAGTTTCTTTGGTGGGCCGAGGCCTGTCTCCAAAACAAGGGGAGGTCTTTGTCCCATTCCAGCCAATCAAGTCATAATGACAGATGCTTCGGATCATGCATGGGGAGTCCACATGCAAGGGAAATGTCTTCAGGGTGCCTGGACAGAGGACCAAATGCATCTGCACATAAATTTGAAGGAGATGCTAGCTGTACAGAATGCCCTGACAGCCTTCAAAGATCTTATTCTACTGGGGCAATTACTGATAAAGATGGACAACACTACGGTGATGTGGTACATAAACAAGCAGGGAGGCTCTCATTCTTACCCCCTGTGCAGTTTGGCCATGGCTGTGTGGAACACAGCACTAGCCAACAAGGTGGACTTACTAGTTCATTCCTGCCAGGAAAGGACAATATTCTGGCGGACAGTCTAAGCAGAACTCTTTTGGATCCACACGAATGGATGTTGGATGTTCGGATATTCAGGATGATAACGGAGGCGTGGGGGTGCCCGGACATAGATCTTTTTGCATCTCCCCAAAACCATCAACTTCAAACATTCTGCACGAGGACCTACCACAAGCTAACATGGAAAGTGGATGCTCTTTCAGTTGGAAGCACCTCTCAGTATATGCTTTTCCTCCTTTGCCTCTTCTTCCTCGGGTACTTCTGAAAATCAAACAGAACAGACCGCGAATGATTTTACTGGCTCCCAACTGGCCTCAGCAATTCTGGTATTCCACCCTGATGAACCTGGCTCAGGGTCCACCCTGGATTTTGCCACAACTTCCACATCTACTGTGTCAATGAGACAGCCAGATCCTGCACAGCCATGTCAAAACTCTGAATCTAGCAGCCTGGCAGATCCAGGGTCTTTAAACACTTCTACCCTTACCAAACAGGTACTGGACGTAATTCTTGAAGCTAGACGGCCCAGCACCAGGAAATCTTCTGCAGGTAAATGGAAAAGATTTTGTTCCTGGACTCGGGCCCAGGGTTTTGATTCTGCAGTTCCAAACATTCCTATGATTTTACAATACCTAACCGAGATGTTACATAACGGCCTATCTTTTTCATCTATCAAAATTCATGCTTCTACTATTTCTGCACATTACAATACAGATCCCCAATCTTTTCTCATCCATTACTTAAGCAATATATGAGAGGGGTGAAGAATATAAGGCCTCCTTTAAGAGCACCAGTTCCCACTTGGGATCTCAACTTTGTTTTGGAAAAGTTAACTTTATCTCCTTTTGAACCTGCAGCTTCCACAGATTTAAAGTTTTTATTATGGAAAACTGCTTTTCTTTTAGCCATTACCTCTGCCAGAAGAGTTTTGGAATTGCAAGCTCTCATGGCTGTAGAACCCTTTATTATTTTTCATCAGGACAGGGTGTCCCTGAGAACTAATCCCACCTTTATGCCTAAGGTGGTTTCGAAAGTAGCCTTGAATAAGACTATTCATTTGCCTACCTTTTATCCTAACCCTCAAAGTGAAGAGGAAAGTATTTTGCATTCTTTAGATATACACAGGCAGCTTCATTTTTACCTGGACAGGACCAAGATTTTCAGGAAATCGGACCAATTGTTTGTTGCTTATGCTTCTACCTCACAGGGGAGAGCAATCACTAAGCAGACTATTTCTAAGTGGATTGCCCACTGCATCAAGTTCTGTTACTCTCATCATGGTAAGCCTGTTCCTGTTAATGTCAGAACACATTCTACCAGAGCTACTGCCACTTCGGCAGTTTTTCTCAGTGGAGTTCCTACCAAGGAGATCTTAGAAGCTGCAACTTGGAGTTCTGTGCATACTTTTTCTAAGCACTACAACGTCCCTCTCTATTCTAAATCTAGAGCAGGCTTTGCCTCTGCAGTCCTGCAGGGTTTTGTAGCCACCCCTTCTGTTCCTTCTCCATCTACCCTTTCTTAGCTTTGGGATTCAACCCTACAATAATGACTGTAACAGTGAACCACGAAGAACATATTACAGTTGTGTACTCTTACCGTAAATGTAGATGTTCGAGTATGTTCACTGTTACAGTCTGGGTTACCCTCCCTCCTGTCTCCTCTTTTGTTGTTCTTTGAGTGCTGTCTGTGTCTCCTTAACATTTCATTTTTCTCCGAGGTATTTTTGCTGGTGATATTTGGGAATGTTCTGGTTATGTTTGCTTATTCTTTTTGATTAAGCTTTTGGCTTTTATTTTTGGGCACCTGACATCTGGGGCAAGAAAAACTGGGGAAAGTGGCATCGCCTGAGGTCTTTATACCCCTGGCGCACTGACGTCAGGGCAGGAGCGACTTCAGCCGACATCGGACCCGACTTTGGGACTCTGGTCGATCTAGGGCTGCTACCAGCAGGAAGAACCCTACAGTAACGACTGTAACAGTGAACATACTCGAACATCTACATTTATGGTAAGAGTACACAACAGTACTTTATTCTTGGCATGCAATAACTGTAGGGAGAAACCAGACCATAGCAGTGGTTTTATCTGGCAATGTTGCAGTTGCTGGGGGGGCCGAGCTGTGATGATGCAGGTAGATCGTGTGTGCTATGCAAACTTGTCTGGTAGGTATTCTTATTAAAAATTGTTATTCTTGGCTTGCAATAACGGTAGGGAGAAACCAGACTGTAGCAGTGGCTTTATCTGGCAATGTTGCTGGGGGGGGGGGGGGGGGATCGGCAATGATGCAGGTAGACCAAGTGCACTATGCAGACTTGTCTGGTAGGTATCCTTATTAAAAAGTGTTATTCTTGGCTTGCAATAACTGAAGGGAGAAACCGTAGCAGTTGTGTGGGTGTGGGTTGCTGTGTTTGTGGAAGGTGGAGGTGTGCCTTTGTAAGTGTGGTGTGAATGTTATGCATTATGAAATGGAGAAATTAAGAGTAAAATTTTGCTCAGTGAAGTCCCTAGCAATTTCATCACTGCTTGATTCAGACATATACATTCCCTTGTGTTTGTCAGTACTATGTTTGAGTGCATTGTTTTGGAGTGTGGTATCACTGCTACAGCTGCTGGTACTCTTTCAATAAAAGTATATGCTTATACAGGAGTATGTTGCTGAGAGGATGAGAAACACACTACAAGTATACAACTAAGACAAAGTACATAAAGCAATAGTAAGAAAGTATGAGGTCACATCAGATGCTTGAGAGGTCATTGTTAAGAAACTGAGAATTGTAAAATTTATCATTAAATACCGTAAGTTCAGGTTATACTATAAGAGAATAACTATGTAAAGATAACCATGTCAGCAGCCAAAATGCATTACAAGCTGAATATTTTACTGTGCACATTTTAAAAAATGGATAGACTAGCCTAAACTCTGGACTGATGAGTTTGCTTTTTTTTTTTTTATTCTTGGGAATTGCTATTCAGAAGTGAGGAGACATACAAGGGAACAGTTTTAGTGGCACACCAGGCTATTTTTTTATTTCTATTGTCATGCAGAGCTGACTAAATAGTTGAATCTAGCAAAGCTGGAAATGTGAGACTGTAGCCCACTGAAGGAGGGGAGATGGGAGGAGTAACCTGGCCAGGAACTGAAACTTGCAAAACTGCTCCTTGTGAAAAGTCTTTTTTATCTCAGTAATTTGTTGACACTTTTGCAAGTTTCTTTCAGTGAATGTGTAGTACATCAGTAAGAACAACATTTGTAAAACTCAGCGCATACCAGTCAATAACACATGAGCTGCAGACTCTCAAACTTGGCAGTTTTTTTCAGGAGTTCCATTGTAAGTGAATGGAAATCTAGTCTGACAACAAATGGTAGGGCTATTTGTCCTCACAGTCTGCATTATAGGACAGATTTAGCTTTCCAAAGGAATCGCCATGTCTGCCCCCATGAGGGCAGATGAGAGTAAAAACAAAATAAAATTAGGAATGAGTACTTATTTTGCTGAAGGCAGCTTTGGGAGGTGTAGTAAATCATGGCAAGATAAAAAATATACGTTTTCTTCATCATTTGCCCATAGTGGTCCTTTAACTACTAAAGGGGGGGGTGGAGCCAAGATGGCCAACTGATAGCAGTTTTTCAGAGCCCCATGAAACTAATATAAAAAACAGAAAATAACTTATTTTATTTTAGCAAAAATACTTAAAATTGATATATGAAAGTATAAACAATAGTATTAGTAACTTTGGTGAACTTAGGAAAGTTTTTTTCCTGTCAAATTATAAAGAAGAATATATAATTTGTGAAGATGAGAACTTCAAAGACTTTTCATTCTGACATGGATTTGAAAAAATAAGTGACATCCACTCTACAAGAACTCTCACTAAAAATGAATGATTTTAAGGCAAATTTACAAAACCTCAAGGAAAATTGTCAGAAACAAACAGATTCTCTCAAGGAACTTATACAGCAGCATCAATCCAGAATAACACACTTAGAAGCATCCCTGAATGATCTTGATGGAAGACTGAAGGAAGATGAAAGCCAGAAAGATTTTCTCATCAAAGAAAACATTTGTCTTCTCAATAAAGTGGATGACCTGGAAAACATGGAGAGAAGGTCAAATATAATGATTTTTGGCACCCCTGAGAGAGCTGAAGGAGAATATATAATTTCTTTCCTAAATACCTGGATTCCAGAGATTTTAGATTTAAAGGAGGGGTCTGTCCTTTGGTATTGAAAAGGCTCATAGAGCCTTAGGAAAGCCAGTGTCAGCATCGTCCTCTTCTCCTCCCAGATCAATAGTCATAAAGTTTCTAACTTAATTGGACAAGGAGTTGGTCTTAAAATCTGCATGGAGGAAAAGTCCATTAAAATATAATCAAAACCCAATTAGGTTTGATAATTATTATTATACCAGGGTTTTGGAACAGAGGAAAAAAGCTTGGCCATTAATAAAACTGTTAAATCAGAATAACATCAAAATTCAGCTTGTCTTTCCTGCTAGAATAACAATTCTATATCAGAATGAAATGAGATAATTTAATGTCCTAGAGGAAGACACTGCCTTTATTAAAAATAATGACATTATTTCCTTACCTGAAGATATGGAATGGGCATCTGCATCTCTGAAGAGAATTACTGATAAATCTTCTTGGACTGATGTTAAAAAGAGAAAACAAAAAAAAACCGAGTCAAAAATTGCTGTTCCCTCTAAATCTCTTAAAGCATCTACTGCAACTGAACTTTGTTTTATACTTGCTAAATCTTCAAGTAAGGTATGTCATGACAATATTTTTCTTATTGCTTTTCTTTCTCTTTTTGCTTTGTCATTTCTATACTTTTTTGTTGCTCATATACAAATTAAATAACTGTTTATACTTTTAGTATATTACTATAATATTACTGGTTTATTGAGTGATATAATTGAACAGTAAGCTAGCTTTGCTTTTATGACCTTAAGATGACCTGCTTTATTTCAAATAATATATAGCCCTTTGCCCTGCTAAATGTTCTTCTAAGTTATTACACAGGCATAGTCACTGCTTAGATTATTTATCAAAACTGTGTTGGATACATGGGATAACAGGGCATATCTATGATTTAGTATATATTAACTAGTTTCTTTAATATTTATAACTTCTGATTGTTTCAGAATATATGTTGGTACCTGTGTGAATAAAAAGCTGTTTATCGGCGTTTGACATAAATTGGGTATCTCTGACAGTTATATGCTTGTATGTTTTATGGCACAAGGTTTTTAAATGGTTACAAGTTATGTTTCCTGTGGAGTTTAATGTTAAAGTACTGTTTTCTCTGTCATTGGCATTGAATGTTATTTTACTGTTTGGAAGTATCTGACAGTTAAACTTTGCATTTGTTACTGTAAATAAGCAGACTTTGTGACACAGTTAAAGAGAGGTCAGGAAACTGTACTGTGTAGTGTGCTGGGCGGGAAAGTATTGGTTTGAAATCTAAGAAGTGAAGCTTTCTTACTTAGCTCATGACACCATGCATTCTATGTATGCAGATCAGATTACATTACATCTAATGTGTATATGCAAGCCTAATTATGAATGTCAAGTCTCTGATTGGTTAATATAGCAATAACCCATGCCTGGGTGTGGGTAATGCTGGATTTACCCACGGTTGGCGTGGTTTGGTCCCGAGGGACCAAACAAAGACAACCGTGGGTAAATACAGCATTACCCACACCCAGGCGTGGGTTATTGCTATTATACCATGACATTATTTAAGAAAAGAAACTATTACTTTTCTTAAATAATGGCATAGTATAATGCCTGTTTACTCCTTAGGCAGATGTCTGACATCCGCGGCAGTTCTGATGTACTGCGCGCCTGCGCAGTACATCAGAGCTGTATAAAGCGGAGAAAGCAAGATCTCCGTTGCTTTTTTTTTACTGTTTTCGCTGTGTTAAATGGGTTTAACATAGCGAGACAGTTTTAAAATAAGCAACAGAGATGTCCGTTGCTTATTTTAAAACTGTCTCACTATGTTAAACCCATTTAACATAGCGAAACAGTAAAAAAAGCAACGGAGATCTTGCTTTCTCCGTTGCTTTTTTTTTTAAACCTGTCTCGCTATGTTAAATGGGTTTAGCATAGCAAGACAGCTTTAAAATAAGCAACGGAGATCTCCGTTGCTTATTTTAAAGCTGTCTCGCTATGTTAAACCCATTTAACATAGCGAGACAGTGTTTTAAAAGTAGAGTTATACTAATGGAATAAAGTCCAGGCGACCGGACCTTTTTCCATTAGTATAACTCGATTTACAATGTGCATGCTGGCCAATCAGCGTGCACGTTTTGGGGGGGTCATGGTATAATATAGCATAGTAGGCTTCTTTTACAAGAATTATGAGCTACACTGTCTGCAAACATATTCATGGTTCCCTTTTATAATAGTGACTATATTTTGTGATCAAATATTTACAGAAATGTTATTTTTTCTTGTAAACAATTAATTATAGCCACTATTCCTAGTGAATATACTGGATTTTTTTTATAAATCTTTATAAATAACTTTCCCATGCAGTTAGCAAGTGTTTAGAATAGGCTTATACATTTACTGGAAATGCTTATGACTAATGGTAATAACTGTAAGGATACTCATAACTGTAGGATACTCAAACACCATGCTAAATCCTAGCAAATATATGTATCAATAATTTTGATTGAGCTATAATTACTTTGCATTTAATATGTTGATTTCCTTATTTTATCCTAGATGTTATTTATATTTCACATGTCATGTTTTCAGTTATTATGAAGTCATGTCTTTTAGTATATTACCAAAAAACAAGTCTCAACAGTAACCAAGAAAAACCGGCAGTTTTCTGTAGAATGTCACCAAGCACAATAGATTCTACCACAGTTAAAAATGAGATGCAAGTATATTAGCACTTTATGACAGGCAAAGAGCTCAGTAATATATCTATGACTTGTGATAACACAATAAACAAGTTACGAGTTTCAGTATTACCCTATTACTATGGTAGATATTTACAGCTGTCTCTACCTTAATTTTGTCTTTGAGTCATTCATTAAGACCTGTTATCCATAGTAAGTTTTATATAAATAATGTTTTTTTACCAATTTTTGTCATTCTAACTGATACCAGTTAATTATTATTGATTTTAGTCAGTTATTTAAACATCTGCTATTCCAAAAGTTTAGGAGTTAATTAAGGACAAATATGTCTTATGGAATATTTCTAAAAATCTATGTTAACATCTTTTGGGAATGACACACACTCACTATGTGCTAACACCCAATTCTCGTGAAGTTTTTATTTAGTGGGAGTTTGTCATGATAAGATTTATTCAGAGGGCAAGTAAATACAAATGCTAAAAGATTCTTTGATTTGTTCTGCCATTTTGAAGTTTTTATTAGAACTAATACAGATGACATGCTTGGGTATTTTGGGTAATCATTTAGATTGTTAATAAAGCTAATGTTTCCTTAGTCTGTTAAACACTAAATTCAGATTATATATATCCTAATATGTCTCTTGCTTCCTTAGTGAATAATTACTGTATAAATATTTAATGTTTCTAATAATAATGTATGTAACTCATCTCTAAAACCTAACTGGATCTAATATCTGATTAGTTGTTTATCACTACTGTTTTTTCTCTTAATTTATAGTAGATTCTCCATTTTTTACTTTGTTTTCATGGGCTCGAACCAACAAAGGTTGATGGTTGGGATAGGTACTCTAACAGATTTAGTTTTGTTTGCTAGACTAGGAATGTATCTCATTCCATGAAAGTTTATATCAGAGTGAAATATGCTATTTTTTTATTTAACTGTTCTTCTAGTTTTGAAATGCCTGACACAATTGTCCTACTTTTATCTTTCATGGGGAAAGTTATCTGGATTGAGATATATAGAAATGCAACAATTGATATTCTATTGTCTATTCAGGAAGAGTATTATGTATACAGGATTCTATTAATACAAGTTCCTTTATTATTTGCTATCTTTAAAGATTTCTGATATGGATGTAACTTTGATATCGATATATAGAAATGCAACAATTGATATTCTATTGTCTATTCAGGAAGAGTATTATGTATACAGGATTCTATTAATACAAGTTCCTTTATTATTTGCTATCTTTAAAGATTTCTGATATGGATGTAACTTTGATATCATTAAATACTAATGGCTTAAACAACCCGTATAAGAGAGCCAACCTACTAAGGTATCTTAAACTAAACAAGGCTCAAGTAGTTTTTCTCCAAGAGGCACACTTTAAAATAAATGACACATTTATGTGTGACCCTAAGGAATACTCAATACTTACTCAATCTTCTTATAAAAATAAGACCAGTGGAGTAACAATTCCATGGAAAAAGACTTTCTTAAATCCCCAAATCATTTACAAACATGTAGATAATGATGGATTCATGGCCTTAGTTATACTTCTATTTAATAATAGAATTTGGACCCTGGTTAATTTATACTGGTTCCTGGGTATGGGGGTTGGACTAGCTAAGAAACACTTATACTTTATTACAACTACTTTTTAAGGTAATGTTATACTAGGAGGTGATTTCAATTGTATCATAGATATTACAGAAACTACCAATAGGAAATCTCCTACACTATTGTCCTCAGCCAAACAGTTAAAAATGGACATAAATGTTTAAATCAAAAGATACATGTAATGCTTTGGGACCAAATTCTTTACTATTCTTACACCAGGACTATATAGACATGATATCCAAACTAGAATACATAAAATTTATATCTCCCAAGATATTTATTCTAAAATCTTGAATTTTTCAATACAACCTTGTCCCTTTTCACATCATAATTCCCTGTTGTTAACAATACACTTGGAATTCAATCAGTTAGTTATTACTGCGAGGATTCCTTCATATATCACAAAAATTAAAGATTTTAAATATTGGATAACTTCTTAATTTCAGTTTTTCTTGGAGATTAATTATAAACCTGAAGCAAACACAATTATGGTTAGGGATTCTCTTAATGCCTATCTATATGGTAAAACTATTAGCTGGTACAAAAAGAAAATTAAAGAATGGGACTCAAGAGTTACAGCAACTCCAAAATCAAATATTATCTCTTAAATCTAATAAAACGTAATTGCTACAGATAATAAGAGGAAAACAGAAGAATCAAATAAGAAATACAATGAAATATTATCCCATAAAACTAATTTAGCTATGGAAAAACTGAAATTAAATTCTTATGCTACCTCTCTAAGCATCTTCATAACCTATCTATGAAAGTTAAGATACAGTCAAAAATTAATAACATTGATAGTATCTTTCATGAAGGGAAAAGGAAAAAAGTATTGGACATAGGGGACATTCTGGAGGCTTTTAATTATCATTATGCAGAGCATCATAAAGATAAAATAAGTACAAATTAATGTGAGAAGTTAGAGAATATAGTTCCCAACATAACAAGAATTCCTGAGGAACTTTAGTTGGCTCTACAAAAAACTATTTCTCAAAAGGAAGTTATAGATGGGATTAAAGGAAGTAAGTCTAATAAAGCACCTGGAATAGATGGCTTAATTATCAAAATGTATAGATTGTTCCCTTCTTCTATAATCTCTCTCCTACATAACACCTTAAGTTCAAACATTAGCAAATATTCCTCCTCCTTGGAGATATTCTCTAATTTCCCCTATATTAAAAGAGAATAAGAACCTTAATCATTGCAACTCATATAGACTAATTTCTTTGTTGAATAATGATTATAAACTATTTATGTCAGTTATGGTCAATAAATTGAAAATACCCATATCTAAAATAATTAATGAAGACCAAACTGGTTTCATACATAACAGGCATACACAGGATAATGAGTATTAACTCTGCTAGATTACCTCAATAGAGGAAACCATGAAGCATTGATAATAGGTTTAGATATTCAAAAGGCCTTTGACTCCTTAAATTGGGGTTATTTATTTAAAGTCTTAGTTATTTAATCCCCCCCCCTTTTTATAACAATGATAAAGAAAATGTATGAAAATAATCTAGCGTATGTCAAATTAGGTCCCTTTACTTCCATAGCAATCCATGATGATGTCTTACTTACCTTACCCAATACTAAGGAAGTATTAGGTGAAGTGGATATAGTAACAACAAATTTCCAAAAAATCTCAGGACTCTCCTTCAACAAATATAAATCAAAATATTTATTATTAAATAAAAAAGAACATTCAGGTTCCAGTTAATCATATCATTGGAAACCAAGTTTCAACTCTAGACTATTTAGGAATAGTCCTAGGCAAGAATATAGAGGAAATCTTACAGCTTAACTGTTCTAAAGCCATAGACTTAATCAAGACATTAATAAGCAAATGGAATAATTTGCTTATAACATTTGATGATAGGTTACAACTGATAAAAATGGTTTTGTTACCTAAAATCTTATATATAGCACAAGCCCTTATACTTCCACCAGGAAAGAAAATCCTTAAATAAATCACTTCAGTTCTGATGAAATTCCTATGGTACCCCAAAAGAAATAGAGTGGCATATTCTCATCATATCAGAAAATGGGAACAAGGGGGCTTAAAATTCCCAGAGTTTGAAACTTGTATAAAAGCATCTATGATTCCAGTAACCACAGCCACACAGGTAGAAACCGCACTCTCCAAAGTTAAGAATACAGCACCCATGGGACCAGATGACATCCCGGTACTACTTGAACTACAGAACGAACTGGCACCTCACCTAAGTGTCATGTTTAATCATAGCCTCACCTCAGGCTTTGTGCCCACTGAGTGGCGCACAGCTACAGTTATCCCACTCCACAAGGAGGATCCACCTTGGATCCCGGGAACTACCGTCTCATCAGTCTGACGAGCCTGATCTGCAAGAGCATGGAGCACATTATCATGGAACTTATAAACAAAGACATTGGCAACCTTCAAACACTGGACCCCACCCAGTTTGGGTTTGTGAAGGGCCGATTGTGTCTCCTGAACCTGATTGACTTTTTCGATTCAGTCTCCAGAGCTGTGGATGAGGGTAATGTGGTCCACACAGCCTATCTGGACCTCGCCAAGGCATTCAACACCATCCCCCACTCTGGAATCATAGATAAACTAAATCCATATGTCACTTGATGGGTTGCCAACTGGCTTACTGACAGAACCCAGATTGTAAAAGTAGCCGACTCCAAATCCAGCTCCAGACAAGTGACAAGCAGAGTACCTCAGGGTTCAATCGTGGGAACGCTCTTGTTTGGCATCTACTTCTCTGAAGTGCAGGCCAACACTAAGGGACTCTGGCTAACAAAGTTTGCAGATGACTGCAAACTAGGAGCCATTATTGAATCCCCAAATGATGTGGATATTCTACAAAAGGGCCTTACAGAAACAGATGCTTGGTACCAGAGCCATGGGCTCAAGCTTAATGCCAAGAAATGTATAGTTAGCCCCTTTGGGAAAAAACATGTACCCATTAATTACCACATAGGTGGCAGTACACTAAACAACAAAAGTGTGATGAGAGACTAAGGGACACAGGTGGACAGTGGTCTCACCTTCAATAACCACATCGCCACAACAGTCAGGAAATCCTTATATGGCACACCTCATCACTAAGGATTTTTCATCCAGAAGAAAAGAGGTCATTGTCTCATTGTCCCACTGTACTCATCCCTCATTAGACCCATTATAGAGTAGAACTCCTCATTTGGTATGTACCTCATAAGACATCTGCAACAGCTGGAAAGGCCACAGAAATACCTCACTGAAAGAATCACAGGCCTAAAGCAGATGCCCTATACTGACCATCTAAAAAACTCCAGCTATACTCTGTGGCATATCATCTACTCAGAGGCAATCTCTGCTTAACATACAAGGCCATGTCAAACCCTGAGCTGTTGGACATGCTCCACTTAAAGAAATCTCAATCCCTCAGAGCCACACGCTCCAGGGATCTAAACCTTGTCATCACAATGAACAAAACATGCTGGAGGGATAGGTTCCTGACCCGGAGACTCCCCATACTCGGGAATAGACTGCCCATACATGTCAAGCAGAGTGCCTCCTTGTCCCTCTTCAAAAGGAACATTGACGATTGGATGGGAGATAGGAAATTCACCCCGGGGATCACGTCAGTCACCCTGCTAGACAGGGGTCCAGGGAAGTAAATATTGTGGCAAGAAATATCCAGGGAATTGTTATGGCTAGGCTTGTATAGGCCCTAGGGCTGATAGCCTAGTACCAACCTATGAACCTATAATTAAAACAGTGATGAATTGGATAAATCCTAGAGACTCTTCCAATTGGAAACAGTTGCACTCCATTATACTAATGAATTAAATTGTTTATCAAAGAATGCTTTGGTAACTGACAAAGATAACAAGATATGGCACTATTTAAGTTTAAATTTACAGTATAGTACAACAAAATTAACTAAACTAACACTAATAAACAATATTTTGATGTGTTTAGAAAATTAATTAACACAAATTTAGATATAAAACTGTGGCATAGATTTTAATACCATTTACTATTACAATGGATTTCCCTGATAAAACACATAGAGAGATTTTTGGTTTATGGGAAAATAACCTATTTTGTTGGTTGCATTGTATTGAAAACCAACAAGCTTTGAACACACAAAGTATATTGTCAACCTATGGTCTATCCCCTAATGACTGCTTGGTTCTTCACAGTGTCACAGCATACACCAAGGATCTGTGTAGAATAATATATAACTCATCCTTCAAAACCATACCAAAAATTATAAACTGGATTTTTGGAATTCTATATAATAATATCAATGTTAAGAATGAATTATCATATCTATATAACACTTTAATTGTCTATAAGACAGCTCCTAAAGATTCTTACTGGCAATACCTAACTAAAGGGTTTCAAGTATCATTATCAATGGAAGATAAAACAAACATTTTATTTTCAGTTAAACTAACTTCTTACTCACAATTCTGGAGGATTTTTCATTGGAAATTTCTACACAGATCCTTTTTGACACCTGAGAAACTCTCAGAAATGAACCCTTCATACAGCAAGTTATGTTGGAGATGTCATCTCTCCACTAATGCTGACTGGTCTCATGTTTTTTATGACTGTACTAATATTAAACCATATTGGAATGAGATTAACACATTTCTTCAAGGTATCTATACTAATGTATTTGTTTTGACAAAGTTCTTAATTGTATTGAAGGTTTGTTAATAGTAATAATATGAAGAAAGACGACCTGTATTTGTTGTGGACAATGTTAGCAATAGCCAGAAAATGTATAACTAGAAGATGGAACTCTAATGTAGCACCCACAATGGAGGAATTCCTATCATCCCTGAAGAAATGCATCCAGGTGGAACCAAACTCTTCTTAACTATCATAGTTTATATATTAACTTATTTAACTACAAATGTTTTTATCTGAATCCTTTTTGTCAGGCTGAATGTAAATAGCTATTGAATGTTATGAATGTATTAAATTATTGTGTTATTTCATCAAAATAAAAATCATTTGAGTAAAAAAATTAACTACCGAAATGTCTTTAGAGCTGTAGATAGTTTTTTTCTCTTAGTTTTGCAAAGAGTGGTCTGTACTGTAGAGTGAAACTGTTGGAAGCCCCCCAGACCTTGTATTGCTATAAATAATAAATAATAATACTAATGTTAAACAGTCTCCCAAGACTAAGTTGTACTTTTGTTAAATATTTCCCAGTTATGTTCCTGACATCAAATTTACATACAAATAATCTTAAATTCATGAGATATTTTTCTGTCTGTCTCTTTCTTTTTCTCTATCTTTGTTGCACGTGAATCACCCACCGTGGTTCGGCCAGCTTCATTTGCCCTTCCTATGCTCTGGCTCACTCTACTCGACTATCCTGTCCCCAGTACCACCCACTCCACCCACTTCTACTTTTATACTCTCTTGTCCCCACGTACCATCCATTCCCACCCAATAAAATAAATTACATCAGTAGCATCCCCTACCTCAACTAGCCCCTCCCCTTAATCAGCAGTCTTTTCATTCAACAATAAGCCTTAACCTTAAACCAACCCAGTATGTCTTTCTTGCCTGCTACAATATGTTGATCCTGCACATTCTTCTGTTATGTCTCCTGATTGTGCTTTCCTACTTGTCTTCATGACAGTACCTACCTGAAAGCACTCGGCTACCTTCCTTTACCTCAGTTAACCACCAAACTACATTCAAACATTTATTTATTTATTTTTGTTTACAAGGGTAGTGCACTGAATGATATCGACCAATTTCAGGCACAACCCAGGTAAAATATAAAACATTTCACAAGCAAAAGTATAAGCAGTGACAGAATAGTTCAGACCAATTAGAGAGAAATAACTGTGTATATACATTCTAGTGAACAAGTACAGCCCAATGTGCAATCATGCACAGTGTATCCATTAGTTTCTAAAGTGGCTCAGTCTTCGGTGAATCTTGAGAGAGGAGAAGAGACTCAGAAAGGAGATGCGTCAGGTGATATGTCTTGTGTTGAAGCAGAAGCATTTGGCTTGCCTGAGGAAGTGTTTTTTGAGTTGTATTTCTGAATTTCGAATAAGTGTTGATTTCCTTTATGATAATGGGGACAGCTTGCCAAAGAGTAGGTGCCTGAGAGGAAAAAACATGTTCAGTGCTGTGGAGCTTGGTTCTAGGGGCAATGAGAGCTGGTGTGGCTTGTGAGTAGTGCCTCAGATTGTATGAGTACTAGAGCTGGAGTAGTTTGTAGAGTTGAGATCCTAAAAGTAGGTTAGATTTTTTTTGTCTTATGGGTAGCCATTTGGCTTTTTTAGGGTGATGCAATGTGATGCCCACAGATAGGCAAGTTTGTAATGAATTGCCACAAGGTGTTGGAGATGGTCAGAGTGTGGCAATATTTTTCTTGGATGCAGAAGCAAAAATTGGGAGTCTGTATTTATGTTGAGAAAGGAGAATTCTTTGCCAAGGGCTGCTGTGGCTGGTTGAGGTGGAAAAAGGGAGATCTTTTTTACGGCCCATAAGAGGAGTTTATTTTTGCTGTCTATGTGGAAATGGAAGTTTAGGGATTGATCAAGCCATAATCCTTGATATTTGAAGGTGAAGGTTGTCTCTTTGAAATGGTTGCTTAAGTCAAAGATAGAATCAGGTGCTTAGTGAATTTTCTGTAGAGAGACAAAAAGCATAGTTAGGGACCAAAATGCTGTTGTAATACTTCATCCAAGCCAGAATCCATGCTGTTTGGAGGACACTATTGGATAGCATGTTGGATGTAGACTATCTAGTAGTTTGCACATAATTGGAAGGATGGAAGTCAGACCTATCTTTTGGGTTGGTTTGCTTTGGGGGGGGGGGTTTAATAAGAGCAGGTTTTCAAACCTGTAGTATGATGCATTGTGTGAGGCTTAGATCATGTATGTGGGTGTGAGGAAGACATAGATGATCTCTGCAGTGATATATGACCCAGGGATTTATGTTGTCACATCTAGAAGTGGTGTCAGTGGAACTATTTTCAAGCAAATGTAGACATCTTTGGGTTGCATGCATTTGAAGTGGAAGATGGGGGTGATTAGTGGCAAGGTGGGCAATGCATAATCTGTGAGAGGTGTGGAGTTTGTTGAATGGAGATTGTTAAATTCTTCTTCTGGATAATATTTGCTGTACCACATTGAATGGTGTTTCTAGACAGGATATTATGAAGAGGTTTTCTTCTTTAATTTCTCCAAGTCTTTTGGGTTTCTAATACCATGACAGGAATGGACCCCATTACTAAAGTCAAAGTTTGATTAACGTTCATGAAATTAGCATTGTTTCAGTTTTTGATGTCAGCTAAAAGTGCTCTTTGCAGCACCCGCAATGTGCCCAGTAATGACGACTCCTGCAATTTGTATGGCGTTGCATGTATTGGCAGCATATCTAATTACAATTGTAGATTCTTTTTTATAAGACCCATTGCTCCTACTGCTATTGGAACTGTCTGTGTGTCTTTCTTCCACAGTGCTCGCATTTCTGCCTGCAAATCTTGATATTTTATGACTTTGTGTCTCTCTCTAGACAAGATACTGTAGTCAAGGGGTGTAGTGATTTCAATGATCAGTGCTACTTTTGTCTTCTTACTCAGACCACTATATCTGGTTTTCTCGCATCTATCTTTTGAACTGTTGGTAATGGGTGATCCCATGTGATGTAGACTTTATCCTTTTTTATGATGCTTTGCGCCTCATGTTTCCAGTGTTTTTTAGCCACTTCAGTACCATAATGTTTGCACAGTCCCCAGTGCAGCAGTCTCACCACATTATTTTGCCTTTCAGCATACAGTCTTTCTGCTATTAGTATGTCGCAACCAGCAACGAGGTGTGCAACTGTTTCCAATTCTGTTTTGCAAAAACGACATTTGTCTGTTTCTCCCACATGTTCAATGGACTTTGTAAACCAGTGTGTACATAGACCATCTTGTGCTGCCAATATTAGCCTTTCATCTCTTGGTTTGAATTCGCCTCTCCTTAACCGTTGCTGCATTTGGTCCTGATCAACATGAAGTTCTTCCAGAAGTTTTCTATACTTGTAACTATATTTATGCATTTTCCAAATTTCTTGCCTTCTCATCTGGTCCTTCACCTCATATTCTTTCTTTTATTTATTTATTTTGCTGCCTGTTTTTTATCTACTTCTGGTTTGATTTCCATTCCTGCATGATGCCGATATGCTTCTGCTAGATTAAGCAGAGTCATCTTAGATTTATTCTCCTCATATTTCAAAGCTTTCATTACCTTTGGGTCTTGTGAGGTCAGCAGATATGTGTGGACTCCCAGCAATTGCAGATCTGTACATGTAAACAATTTCATGGAGGCCCATCCCTCCTTCAGAAGGGGGAATATATATAATCTTGGTATGCACTGATTTTTATAAATCATTTGGTGAACGTGAAGTACCCTCCTTGTTTTCCTATCTAATCTATCCAACATGTTTTATCTAATCTATTCAACACATTTTGGAACCAGTCAATCACTCCAAAACTGTAAGTTAGGACAGGTATAACAAACTGGTTTATAGCTTAGATTTTGTTTCTAGATGTCAGTTCTGTTTTTAGGATTAATTTAAGTTTTCTGAAATATTCCTTACTAAGTTTTATTCGCATTTGATCATGTTTTATTGTTGATCCATCTTCAATTATATTTTTACACTCCTTCTTGCTCAAGTTCTTTTATATCACATTCTTGTCCCAAACTGATGTTTTCCTGGTGCTGCAGTTTTCCTACTTTAAAGGTTGCTTTTGCACATTTATCAAGACCAAATGACATTCTTATATCATCTGAAAAAGTTTTGACAACTTGCAGTTGTGCTCTCAGTTCCTCATCTGTACAGTTTTTTTTTTTAAATCATCGACAAAAAGAAGATGAGAAGTCTTTACACTTTGTTGTTTTCTAGGAGTCAAATTATATCCATCGCCCAAGCCATTAAGTAGACAGCTTAATGGGTTAAGGGCAAGGCAGAATAGCAGCAGTGACAGTCACCCTGGAATATCCCCCCTTTGAATTTTTACCCCAGGGATAATAATTTGTTCTTTATCATGGCTTAATTGCAAAGTGGTTTGCCACTGTTTCATGGTCAGTGTAATGTAGTCGATCACTGTAGGATGTATCATACATTTTACGCACTCTTTTATCCTATCAAATGCTTTTTTGTAGTCAATCCATGCCATGCGTAAATTCTTCCCCCTATTACAGTTCTCCACTATGACTCTATTTAATAACAAATGTTCCTTTTTTCCATATGACTTTCTTTTCTTGCCCTTTTGTTCTACTGCCATAATTGAGTTTTCTTCTAAGTGACTATAGACTCTGTTGGCATCAATTCCCATGTTTAGTTTATACGTCACTGGAAGGCAAGTTATTGGTCTATAATTTTTAGAGTAGCTTGCAGGTTCACTCTTAAGTAGGAGCATTGTTTTTTTCCGTTAGCCAGGTTGATGTCTGCTTGGGGTGTGCATATAAATAGTTCTTACTCATGGCTAAATCTTCGTGCAAAGATGTTAATACTTTTAGCCAAAAGTTAGGTACTGCATCTAGACCTGGGGTTTTCCATTTAGAGGCTTTTCTTAACTTTACTTCAATCTGTCTGGTTGTTACTTGATCCCATTTCATAAACTGTACCTTTAAACTTCTTAGTCTTTCTTGTACTTCTTTTATCCATTTAGCATCTTTATGTTCCACAAGATTTTCATAGATACTTCTCTAAAATGCATCTATTTCCTCTTTATTTGGCAGTCTTTGAATTCCTTTTACCTTGTTTCCCAATTCTCTATAAAACTTTTTAGGTCATCATTAAATTGCTTATTTTGTACTTTTCCTTCATATTTATCTGTGTATCTTCTAAGTTTTCCACCTGTGCTGAAATTTTTAGTTTATTTGCGATAGTGCACGACAGATCCTGGTCTCTTCTAATACTGCACATAGCTTTTATCACGTCTGTATTTCTTAGTATTTTTGTTGATCTATTCCCTCTTCTATAGTCTTCTAATAGTGACACTTCTTGCCTTAATTGCTTTATATTTTTCTCTGTTCGATACTTCCATGATGGTATTCGATTCCTCCCCTTCCTTTCCCTCACTACCCTGTGTTCTTGTGGTAGAACTTTATCAGTTATTAATTTAGTTGCACAGTAATATATCTTGTTTACTTATGTTATATCACATGGATCTCTATGGACAGTCCTAATTACTGTGTTCATTTGTTTTATCAGACTTCTGACTTTTGGGGTTTTATTGACCTTCTGCAGTCTATTTCTTTCATTGATCTTAATATATCTATCTAGGTCTATTGCATCAAGCAACTCTTCTCTTAGCTCATTTTTTTCCAAACTGAGGGCGCATTCTTGTTTTCCATTTCCTGTGGGCATTCCATAGAAGGTTCTATAGTGTCTTCCTGTGGCACCTTCTTTTCAGTTTCATCCTGTGCCATCCATTGCTCTGTCATATGGGAACTCACTGGCCTATCACTCCTCAACATTGACTGCAACAGAGTTTCCACAGTTTCCTGATCCTTCCCTTGCTGTCTAGATTCAAGTGAACATTTATACTGGTTTCCAGTGGAAGACTCCAAAATGTCTTGATATGGCACATGACCAATTGCTTCCTGTTCCACTGGTTTCCCCTTAATTTGGATATCTATTCTCTATGTTGTGGTGCTTTCTGCATTCGATTTTGTACACCAAATCCTTTACTTTGCAGGTGCTCCATAAACTCAGTTTCTATTTCTTAAATTTCTCCATTGTTAATCTCCTTTTCTACTTTTCCTCTGTTGTCTTATTTTTTGTATTTTAAAGTTTTCCATTTCCGAATTCCTTTGCCTCTTCAAATATCTTTGGTGCTGCTCTTTTTGTATTGGTCACTTTTGCGTATCTCCTCCTCTTCCTGCTTCTCCTTACTTTGGGGACTCACTCCATCATGCTGTGATGTAGTCTGTGTTAGACCTTCTACATCAAATCCTTCATTTCACAGGCACTGCATAACTTCAATTTCTATTTTTTTTAACTTCTATTTTACTAATCTTCTTTTCTACATTCCGTCTTTGTGATATTATTTTTTTATTATGAAATGTTCCATATATGGATGCCTTTGCCTGTATTTCTCTTTGAATATCTTTGGGGATGCCTTCTTTATATTGATTAATTTGCCTTTCTCCTTCCTTTGCATAAATATTGTACCGTATCAAATCTCCCTCTCTTTCCCATGTCCATATTTCTTTTTTATACTTTTCAAAAATATCGGATTTTGCTTACATTTTCACACTTCCGTGGATGCTTTTTTTTCCAAACAGATTAAAGTTTCTTGATCTATATACTGTTTGTTGTTTTCATGAACGCAAATTTTCATTTGAAGCTTCTGACTGTTTTTCCTGTGGAAGTATTTTTCTTTTCTCTAATTTATCCCTTAATCTTTTTGTCTATCTTGCGTCTAGAAATTCTGGGCTTTTTGCATAATAGTAACGATACATCATTTCTTTATCCTCAATAGTCCACTTTGTTGTTTTTATGGATCAGTTTCTGTGATTTTTGTGGCTTGCTACTTTCCTCTACAACAGGGGGGCCATCCTCCCCAGGCCTGGCCTAGCCCCATTGTAGAAATGTTTCTGTATTTTGATGATTCTGCACTGTCATTTTTTCCACTCCTGGCACCAGTGTGCCTACCAGGGTTTGGCACTTTTTTATCCTGGGTCTTGTGCACCCAGCTATCTTTTTTTTAGTTTTTGACCTAAATGCCAGGTTTTTGTAATATAAAAAAATGAGACCACAATAAATAATTTCAAAACTTATCCCACCTTTAATGTGACCTATAACCTGTACAATTCAATTGGGAAAAAAAAAAACAAATCTGTTAGGGGAAAAATGTAAAAAATAAAAAAAGTACAGTAAGCTGGTTGCATAAGTGCAGGCACCCTTAAACTAATACTTTGTTGAAGCAACTTTTGATTTAATTACAACATTTTCTTCTTGGGTACCCACTTGCCATCAATTAAGAGACTCTGATTAACCCCAAATAAAGTTCAGCTGTCGTAGTAGGATTTTCCCGACATTTATTCAGTTGCCTGCTAAAGCAAAAGCCATGGTCCACAGACAGCTTACAAAGTGTCAAAGGGATCTCATTGCTGAAAGGTATCAGTCAGGAGAAGGGTACAAAAAAATTTCCACAACATTGGATATACATGGAACACAGAGAAGATGGTCATCAAAAAGTGGAGAAAATATGGAACAACAGTGACGTTGCAAAGAACTGGACACCCCTCTAAAATTGATGAAAATATTACACAAAAACTGGTAAGGGAGGCTGACAAAAGACCTACAGCAACACTGAAGAAGCTGCAAGAATTACTGGCAAGTACTGGTTGTGTACTGTATGCGATAACAACCTCCCGTAGTCTCCATATGTCTGGGCTATGGGGTAAGGTTGCAAGACAGAAGTCTTTTCTTACACAGAAAAACTTACAAGCCTGGCTAAAATTTGCAAAACAACACATAGTCTCCCAAATGCATGTTGGAAAATGTGTTATGGTCTGAGACCAAGGTTGAACTTTTAGGCCACAATTCCAAAAGGTACATTTGGCGCAAAAACAACACTTCACATCACCAAAAGAACACCATCCCCACGATGAAGTATGGTGGTGGCAGTATCATGCTTTGAGGTTGCTTTTTTCAGCAGGACCTGGGGCTTTATCAAATACTAGTCACTTTTGGCCCAAAACCTTCAAGCGTCTGTTAGAAAACTGAAGATGAAGAGGAATTTCACCTTTTAACATGACAATGACCCCAAGCATACAGTCAAATCAACAAAAGAATGGCTTCACCAGAAGAAAATTAAAGTTTTGGAATGGCGACCCCAGACCTAAATCTAATAGAAACTCTGTGGGGTGACCTGAAGAGGGCTGTGGACAAGAGATGCCCTCGCAATCTGACATATTTGGAGCACTTTTGCAAAGAAGAGTGGGCAAATGTTACCAAGGCAATATGTGCCATGCTGATAGACTCCTACCCAAGAAGACTGAATGTTGTAATTAAATCAAAAGGTGCTTCAACAAAGTATTCGTTTAAGGGTGTGCACACTTATACAACCAACCTATTGTACATTTTGTATTATTTATATTTTTTCCCCTAACAGATTTGTTTGCTTTTCAATTGAATTTTACAGGTTATAGGTCACATTTAAGGTAGGAAAAGTTTTGAAATTATTTATTGTAGTCTCACTTTTTATATCACAAAAACCTGGCATTTTAACAGGGGTGTGTAAACTTTTTATATCCACTGTACTTTTGTCCATGTCTGTGATTTATGCTATATAAATACAGTGTATATATAAGTGTAGCCTTGTTGAGTTTTTGTGAAAAACAGGGTCCACCTACGTCATTTCTCTCATTCCTACAGCTTCTCATTTGGCTGTTTTATATCCATGCTTCTGCCTATGTCATTTCTTTCATTTCTACAGCTTCTCCTCTGGCTGTTTCATATCCATGTTCATACCTGTGTCATTTCTCTCATTACTACAGCTTCCCCTCTGGCTATTTTATATCCATGCTCCTACGTATGTCATTCCTCTCATCACTACAGCTTCTTGTCTGGCTGTTTTAGATCCATGCTCCTACCTATGTCATTTCTGTCATTCCTAGAGCTTCCCCTCTGGCTGTTTTATATCCATGCTCCTACCTATGTCATTTCTCATTACTACAGCTTTTCCTCTGGTGGTTTTATATCCATGTTCCTACCCATGTCATTTCTCTAATTTCTGCAGCTTCTCCTCTGGCTGTTTTATATCCATGCTCCTACCTATGTAATTTCTCTCATTTCTACAGCTTTTCCTTTGGTGGTTTTATATCCATGTTCCTACCTGTGTCATTTCTCTCATTACTACAGCTTCTCGTCTGGCTGTTTCATATCCATGATCCTACCTGTTTTATTCTGCTTGTCATCTTTAATCCATCTCCATTAACCATGTAAGGTATACTCATACTGTTATTGTCAAATTTTGCTGAATGTATGCTGCTCATATGTATTTATAAATTGTTGAATTTTCTGCTTATTTTCTGCTGTACCAGTGTTCAAATATTGTATTGCAAAATCTTTCTTCCCAGACCTTTGCTGAAAATGGGGTCTGCCTAGCTGGAGCATCCCAGTAAACAAATATAAGTAAACCAATCAATGAATATTCTGACTTAGCAGCTGAAGAAACAAACTGCAGAAGTTGCACAGGTGAAAAAGTATGCACTTGCATATCTTAGTTTTTAAAACCTACTTTTGTAATGAGAAGTAATATTTTGAAGTGGGGTAGCAGATTTTACCAGTGAAATTATGGAGACAGCAATGAACCTTGTGGAAAAATAAAAGAAAGTACAACATATGTACTACCACAGGACCTAAACATAGCACTTTTGCCCAAACATTTACATAGGACTTAATCAGAATAAGGAAACACACACACACACACACACACACACACACACACACACACACACACACACACACACACACACACACACACACAGCATTTACTCCATTTATAAAATCAGCACATAAAAAATGCCAGTTAAAGTACAAGTAAACATTGTGTGTTTTTTTTATTCTGATGAAGTCCTGTAAAAATGTGTGGGCAAAAACACTAAATCACTAAATAAAGGTCCTGTGGCATGAACTACACTGTATTATGTTTTTATTAGTTCTGTTTTTATAACCATCTCCCTTTCTGGTGTTTTGCTTTACTAAATAATGATCTTGGTCTGACCACACAATGTGTCATCACCCTTTATAACAAAACTACAACACAGCATCAGTCTGTAGTTATTGTGATAGCTGTTGGCTTTGTCTCTCTCCGATGTGTTTTATCTGCATTAGTATGAAGCACATTGTAACATGACTCTGTCTTTCAAAAGTTAATAACTTGTAGGGCTCTGTTGTGGGTTATGCAGGAAGGTTCATGGGTTCATAGATAATTACTGGACTAATGACCTCAGAAGACCTTTTTAAGCCATGCTTCCCAAAGGGGGGACTCAAAACCCTGTATGCTGTGTCTGTAATGTAAACACCTTAACCATTAAAATGGGTTTGGCATAATGGCTAAGGTCTTCACCTCACAGACACAAGGTACCAGGTTTGATTTTAACATTGGGTTATTGACTAGCCTTAAAAAAGCCCCTCATTGCAGTTAGCCAAGTATTCTCTTATGAACCTATTCAGTTTCCATGATGTTATTAAAGTGTGCGTTCTTCAGGTATGTACCTATAAAGAAATAATTCAATGTCATTTTCCACTGCAAAGCCACAGTCTAGGTTTCTCAAACATTAAACTAAGCACCAATTTATTTTATTTATTTATTTATTTCCAGTTTGATGACCGGGGAGGTCCACTGGGCTCAAGGAGCCCATTTTCAGTGGAGGCCCGGGGAGAAAAACTCCATGGTACATAGTACAAATAGTACCAATTAAGCAAATTGTAATTTTATATAGTAAAACTAACCAAAATAGAATAATATACAGTACATGCTTACAGATTAGAGAACGAGTGGTACAGAGTTAAAATTATACAGAGGCTGTAAATCATCTGTGAATGGTATCAAAGTAACATTTGTAAGATGGCAGTAAATAAGATTCATCCCCTAAAAGGGGAGGGTAAAGGTGGAAGGTACCTTATGTGTAATGAAAGTATTCATGTAATAAGCATGCAATGAATCATACCTGTATATGCTTATAGCTTGATATTGCTTTGTTTTCTATAATTGTATAATTAATGCCCTTCTTGGAGCTTTGTTTTCTATAATTGTATAATTAATGCCCTTCTTGGAGCTTTGTTTTCTATAATTGTATAATTAATGCCCTTCTTGGAGCTTTGTTTTCTATAATTGTATAATGAATGCCCTTCTTGGAGCTTTGTTTTCTATAATTGTATAATTAATGCCCTTCTTGGAGCTTTGTTTTCTATAATTGTATAATTAATGCCCTTCTTGGAGCTTTGTTTTCTATAATTGTATAATTAATGCCCTTCTTGGAGCTTTGTTTTCTATAATTGTATAATGAATGCCCTTCTTGGAGCTTTGTTTTCTATAATTGTATAATTAATGCCCTTCTTGGAGCTTTGTTTTCTATAATTGTATAATTAATGCCCTTCTTGGAGCTTTGTTTTCTATAATTGTATAATTAATGCCCTTCTTGGAGCTTTGTTTTCTATAATTGTATAATGAATGCCCTTCTTGGAGCTTTGTTTTCTATAATTGTATAATGAATGCCCTTCTTGGAGCTTTGTTTTCTATAATTGTATAATTAATGCCCTTCTTGGAGCTTTGTTTTCTATAATTGTATAATGAATGCCCTTCTTGGAGCTTTTCTCCCCGGGCCTCTACTGAAAATGGACATGTATCCAGTTAGACTAGCCCGGTCAACAAAATGTAAATAAATAAATAAATAAATATATAATCATAGTGCAGTGTTTCTATCGCACCTAGATCTAAAAGAGATGAGTGAATACTTTACCTGCAGTAGGAAGTGTTGGGTTGCATGTTTTTCTGTCTTGGGTATCAATACAAAGCTTCCTTCATTAGGTAATAAAAGCTAAGACTGTGTGCCAGTGACAGGCAGTTTCATGCATTCTACCTTTCCATCTTCTCTCAGCTTCTATAAATCTTACTTCACAGGAGCTGTAGTGCAGTTCTTGGCTTTTATAGCTCTGTTCAATCTTTAGGCTATGGCAGAGGCACACATTGTAGACAGCCTGTCATAGCCTCAGAAATTTAGAGAAGTGGCTTGTCCTTTTAGTGTTGGCATACAGAGGACCATTCACTATGACCATTAAGGAATTAAAGCTTCTCATTTGTTATTTGTGTACAGGTCCTTATAACCAACAAATGCTTTATCTGGTAGTGAAAAGAATGAATGTGGGGCAAAGTACACAATAGCATTTCCATAAATAAACTGAGAGGGGATGCAGACAAGAAATGGAGTGTTTCTCCCCAGGCATCCACTGAAAATTGGCTTGTGCCAAGTCAGACTTTCCAGGTAAATTACTTAAATAAATAAACAAAATAAATAAAAAAAACAGATTCAACTACAGTGATTTAAATATTTCTTTACAAAACAGCCACAACAACTCTGAAATGATAGAGAGCAACATCCCAGTAATTTACTGGCAGATCACTTCCTGTCTCTGCAGAACTCAATGTACCTCAGCTGCATGTTATGAAAAAGATGAATGAGATTATAAATATAAAAAGAATTTGCCTTTTGTTCCATTTTTACTTACTGGGTTAAAGTTTAAATTGTCTTTGTTTACTACAGTTTACCATTAGAAATTGTATGATGCTGGTTAATTTGACATACACTTCAGTCACAGAGAGAAACAAGAGTGTTCAAAAAGGGCAAACAAGAGCAGAGTACAAGTCAAACACAGTTGCGTTTGTTTGCAAGATATGCATTATGACTTCACAAGGTGAAAGATGACAAAGTTTGGGGACCACTGAATGATGGTAAATGTAAGCTGTAGTCATACACTTCAAGTTACAGAAGGGTTGTTATTATTCAAACCACCTCATTGCTCATAAGATCCCAGACACACTGGTTAGAATATCTTAACATCATTGTACTTCGATAAAAGTCACAGAAAATCAATGCAAATATTCAAACACGACTGGGTATTGCTTTGCATGGAATGAGACACAGAATGTAGTATGTAACTGTAGGTACCCAATGCATATGTGGCCTAGAATGCACGCACAGTATCAGTGTCTGTAGGGAGATGGCAATAAAAGCAGAAATTAGTCATTCCTGTGCTTTAACTATATCCTAGAAATCCACAGTGCAGTGCTCCCCAGATAAATATAAGAATTAAGGAACCTTCTGATCATCTGTCTCAAGGTTACACATGTGTACTTCAAGTTTATTTCAACTTCATGAAAGGCTCATTTGGCAGAACTTAAATCCAACTCTACTTAACAATGGCACAGTCTTAATTTCTCATAAAAGTATAAGCATACTGTCCCTGCACTCTCCACATCCTAGCAGTTAAATGTATACTAACTCTAAGATGGCACAACACTTATAAAAATGGTGGAATTTTCCTTAACCCCTCTGTCTGTTCCTCTGGATTGGCACACATGCTAACTCACTGACCTCACAGTCAGTCACATCACACACACACACACACACACACACACACACACACACACACACACACACACACACACACACACACAGTCAATAAAACATCTCCCATTTAAACACGCATTTGCCAGTCTCATGCTCACACAGACACACACACACACACACACACACACACACACACACACACACACACACACACACACACACACACACACACACACACACACACACACACACACACACACACACACACACACACACAGAAACTTGCCAATCCAGAACTCATCCACACAGAGGCTTACAACCACCAATCTTTTAGTCATACAGACAGACTTTCACCAGAATGGGAAGTTATAAAACAGTACAGTGATTCTTGCTTTAATGAAGGACTCCTTTTGATGCAGTGAATTTAATTCATTTGCATTGTCTCTTTTTTCATTAATTCACTCATTCTTCAATTACCCATTTAATCTACAATGGGATAGGAGGAAGAACTGAAGCCTTTGTGGCACACATTGTGTGCAAGTCATGGAAACTCAACCAAAATGAGGCAACAACCTTTTGTAGAACTTGTATGCAGGCACGCTCTCACATACATGCACACTTCAGTCAATTTGGAGGATCATCAGTTCACATAGGATGTTTGGGTGAGCTTACATGGACAAAAGAAACAAGATACCACAGCCGTTTGTGACCAGAAGTATAACAGGACAGTCACTCCCAGTTCAAACTAAAAAAATGAATGGACGAACAGATAAATGTAGCGGAAGCGAGCAGATCAAAAATGCCTTCCACTTTATAGTAAAATCAGGTAAGCGCTTTCATCCCAACAAACCTCAGGGACTTCATCAGCGTTAAAATTGCCAACTTCCTCTCACTATTTAAAATACTGTCAACCAATTGGAATCAAATTAAACAAATCCATGATGCTTGTTATAATATTGCATCATATCTCATTGGTAGGCGTTAACTAAAAATATATATATGTAGAATAAATAATTTAACGTAACATATTAAAAACTAGGAAACCAAATTATTAACTGTAATTTGTGTGTGTGTGTGTGTGTGTGTGTGTGTGTGTGTGTGTATATATGTGTATATATATATATATATATATATATATATATATATATATATATATATATAAAATGTGTGTGTGTGTGTCTATATATACTGTGAGATCAGTGAGTTAGCCTTTGAATTATCTTTTAAACCAGATCCAAAAAAATATAAAAACAGCCACCAGAGACTAAACGGAAGACACAAGTTTTAATATGCCACAGAAAACAAAGTAACCAAACGACTAAGCGCTTTCACCAGGCTCTAACCACTGGCTTCTTCAGAGTTATTTGGTAAAACACTCACAACTCTTTAAATATACAAACAGCTGATGAATAAATTAGTAAATTAGTTAGTTAATTACTTCCAAACAAAAATTAAGTTGATAAAAAAACATCAATAATCACACAAAAATCCACCTCATTTTAAACTTCTTAAACTTTAGGGACTTTAACATTCCATTAAATCTTAGTTATATTTTATAGGCAGGATAACCAAACTAAACACACTCGTTAATAAAATCAATAGTTAACTAAACTAATTGTACATATAAAAACCTAATTTTGTTATTCCTAGCTATGTATTATTCAACACTATAAATTCAATGAAGCTGTTTCCAAGTTAAATACAATTTGCCTTAAGTTTTAAAATAGGCTTCAAGGAAACCGCATCATTTAGACCAGGCGACTGTAAGGCATTAAGTCTAAGTTTCCAAGTTGTTTCCAGGGCTCCAACTTTGTTGTTGATGTCACAGCCACTTTCACCCATAACTACTCGGTCAATAATAAAAAATACAAACTGTTTAAAATTCTTACATTTTTTGAATGTAAATAAAGTGCATTGTGCTCGTCCTTTCTGTTAATGCTTCTTAAATGTTCAGAGATCCTATCACGTAATCTACGAATGGTTTTACCCACATAGAACCCTTCACATGAGGTACATAAGGCAACATAAACAATGTACTTGGATTTACAATTACATAACCCTGGACATGGAATGGTATATTTGTAATCATGTACACAAATATATGGACCTTCATTGATGTACCTACAATATTTACACATCCCACATTTCTTCATAAAGGACTTCCCCCAATTTTAACTTCTCTTTCAAGGATATCTTTTAAGTTGTTCCCTCTACTATAAACAATCAATGGCTCAAGTCCTAAAATTGACTTAATATTGTCATTAAAGCAAAATTTCCATGCATTCCTCAGACTTTCCACCAAATCATAGGCCCTATCATTGTATTTTAATACAAATGCAGCTCCTAATTTTTCTAAGTTTTTGTCACTGTGTGTGACAAGAGTCTCTTTCCATAGTATAGGAGTATAAAATGTTTCCCTTTTTCTCGTAATCTCTCTTTTGGTGTTTAATAATCATTTTAAAGGATAACCCCTTTCTAGGAACATTCCTATCAACTTAAACATTTCATTCTTAAAGGTTAAGTTGTCACTAACCAACCTAGATATTGTCACCATCTGTCCCTTTATAATCCCTTTCCTTTGGTGATAGGGGTGACAACTATTGAAATGTAAAAGTGAATTAGAATATGATTCCTTTCTATAAATATTACTACATAGACCTTGTGGTGTTTTCTTGATAGTAATTTCAAGGAAGTTAATCTCTTCTTGGTGACAAAAATGTGTAAATTAAAAAAATTCTGTGGTGTTGTTCAGATAGACAATGAACTCTACAACAGATGTCTCATCACCTTTAAACAAACTTAACACGTTATCTAAAAATCTATTATATAACAAAATGTTGTCTTTGTAGATAGATGAAAAAATGAATAAATTTTCCCATGCAAGTAATACCAAATTAGAAAAAACGGGAGCACATTTTGTTCCCATTGCTATACCAGTTAACTGCTGGTAAATTTCCCTTTCAAAACTGATAAAGTTGTTTTTTAATATAATTTCCATGAAGTCTATTAACAAATTTATTTTGTTTTTATCCACCTTTTTACGAGACTCTCATGGAACATGGCCAATCCTTGTTCATGGGGAATAACTGTGAATAAATTAACTACATCCACCGTTATAAAGACAAAATCATTATTATTTTTAACTTGCCTAAGCCTCTCCAGGCAATGCCATGAAACTCTCAGAATATGTCCAGCCTCTTCTACTGCTACTTTTGATCAAATGTCCACAAAAAAAACAAGGGGCTTAGTCTTGGAACCCCTAGCTGCAACGAGCAGTCTAAATGGAGGGTTACTGACTTCTTTGTGGACCTTGGGAATACCAAACATAACTGGTAAAGTTGGAAATTTTACTGTTAAAAAGTTGTATTCAGCTTCATTAATAGCACCCTGGAATAGTGAATCCTGGAGAAGTAAATCAGTCTTTGAGTAAGCCCTATTAACTTCATTTTTTGACACTCTTCTATAAGTTTTCTCATCATTGAGAAAATATGCATCATCCTACTGGAGTAGTCAATTTTAGTCATAATCGCCATTCCCCCTCTCTTATCCGGTTTCATATACCTAAATTGTTGGTTTTGAAAAGAACTTTTAACAAAAAGCCTTTCATCTTTCGTTAAGTTATCGTTAACAATTCTGTCTTGTAATAAAACCTTTCTAAATTCAGTTTCTAAACATCTCTCTAAAGTAATAATCTGTGGATTTGGTGGGGGAATGAATGTACTACTTCTTCTAAAAGACGTGTTCATTTCAGTTTCAATGGTGCTGACTTTGTTACAAGAGAAAAACATTTTTAAATTTAGCTGCTTCATATAAAGTTTAAGGTTAATCAAAACTTGGGCAATGTCCAATCTGAAAGTGGGTACAAAATTTATACCCTTAGTCAACAAATCAAAATGGACATCGCTTATTTCCATGTCAGTGTAATTGTATATGTAAAAAACATTTCTTTTACACACTTTGTAACCCACTGATGTGTTAATGTTGGAAAGTATATCATCTCCAGACTTACTAATATTATCAAGTGAACATTGCTGATTAAAATAACTATTAAACACATGTTGCTCATTTCTTAACTCAAAAATATCACTACCATTCAATGGTCCAACTTTTGAGGTACTTTTGTTAACAAAACACACTACATTTTCAGAAAAAACATTAATCAAGTTGTATGAACAAAAATAATTCATAGACATTACTAACGCCTTCTGTTCACAGTCACAACTTGGCTTTTCCAATAGTGGTGTTGAACATTCCTGCCTGTCTGTCCCTTGTTTAACAGTCTCTCTGATCTCATCAACTCGGTCTGGTGCGCTAAAAACATTCATCCGTATCATCATTTTCCCAAGAGTTATTTTGTTCAGTACCACCAGTCCGTTCGCAACAAAGTATTATCTTTTCTTCTAGTGCCTGGTGGATAAGCACAATTATTTTTATTATCAAGAGTGTCCCTGTTACGTTTTTTTATTTTTAACAGTAAGATTTTTAACAGTAAGATATATATATATATATATATATATATATATATATATATGTGTGTGTGTGTGTGTGTGTATATATATATATATATATATATATGTATATAGATATATATACATATACATACATATATA